>NC_091335.1:4971604-5056604 GCF_038502225.1 Cherax quadricarinatus
ACATAATCACTAGCTACGCTAATTAAGTTTATTTAGATGGCCCGTGGTCTGGTAGGTAATGCCCTTGCTTCATACGAGTGTCCGTGGTTCAATCCCTGGCACAGGTGGAAACATATTTGGGTGTGTTTCCTTTACACCTGCTGTCCCCGTTCAACTAGCAAGCAAGTAGGTACCTGGGTGTTAGCTGACTGGTGTGGGTCACATCTGGGGAAAAAGATTGAGGACCCTAATGGAAATAAGACAGTCCCTCGATGACGCACTGCTTTTCTCAAGTTATCCTGGGTGGCTAACTCTCTGGGGTTAAAATCCATACAGTCTTATCTTGTCTTACATAGTAATACATAATTTACCCTGGATAACCAAAAAAAGTCAACTGATTATTATTATTATTATAATAATCAAAAAGAAGCGCTAAACCACAAGGGCTATACAGCAAAAGTCCTTTAACTTTAATATCTAGTGGGGCATATATTTTTTCGTAATCATACAAGTCTGATAAAGTTCTAACACCACATAAATCCTAAATTAAAAAAAAAATCATCAATATGAAGAAAACAGAAGTATTTTGTTCTTTAAATGATGCTACAACCTTTCATCGTCTCGTATTTATCCCCAAGTGCAGCTCCACTACTGAGGATCAAGAGCCCTTCACCAGCATCAAGAAATTCAATATGAGGGGGACGGGGGTTGAAGGAAAAGTTGAAACGTATGAAAATTCTGACTATTAAATGAGATAAATATCCAACATGGCTGACGGTGGATCAGCTGATCAAAACATTCTCCACTCCCACTCCCGCCATATTTTACCTAATTTACGTGATTTTCATGTCTCTACTACGACGAAATAGCATTTACTTCGTACCTGCAACACCTGACTTAACAGTGAGAGGCCGTGAGGGGCAGATTTTGGCCATGGTGGTGGTGGTGAGGACAGGAGGCTGGCTGGCCACAACCTCCACTTGCTGCCCATCAACTACACCCGGGATAATATTTCTCAGTCCTCCAGCCACTGCCTGGGACGTGCCCTTCAGGGTAGGGGCAAGCTGCCCACTCCTGCCAATATAAGACAACATATTGGTGGTAGGATGATGAGGAGCGGTTGTGCCGGTCTGGGGTAGAGGCTGGCTGACACTACCCGGCCTCAGCCGGACCTCAAACATATGAAACGCAACACTTAATTCGCCTTAATTTTATAAATAATAATCTTACAAATCAACAAATTTCATTTCTATAAAGTGAAGTGGAGTAGATTATGCAATTAGGGTAATTGGCATATATAAATTACCTTTATAGAGCCTCTTATTGTGGAAATAAGTTACTTTTTTTTTTGGGGGGGGGGGGTAGTATTTAGGTACAGGTGCATATAAATAGTCACACAAATTATCATGCATTGTAGCATATGTGCAAATTATCTAGGATAACCCAAAATAAAATCAGACATAGTGACTTATTTCCATTGGGGTCATGGTAGGTAATTTACACTAAGTATGATAATTGTACTTATGTGTACCATACATGTGTACCTAAATCAACATATTTACAAGTACATGATACAAACAATATCGATATAGACCGAGCTCACATCAAGAAAAATACATATACCTTTACGATTAGTATGTAAAGGTAAGCGTTAGATAAGATAAGATAAGATTTCGTTCGGATTTTTAATCCCCGGAGGGTTAGCCACCCAGGATAACCCAAGAAAGTCAGTGCGTCATCGAGGACTGTCTAACTTATTTCCATTGGGGTCCTTAATCTTGTCCCCCAGGATGCGACCCACACCAGTCGACTAACACCCAGGTACCTATTTGCTGCTAGGTGAACAGGACAATAGGTGTAAGGAAACATGTCGGAATTTCCACCCGCCGGGAATCGAACCCGGGCCCTCCGTGTGTGAAGCGGGAGCTTTAGCCACCAGACCACCGGGCCATAAACCCATAAGGATTATAACAAGAAAATTTTTAAGAATCCCAAAGGAGATAAGTCATTTCTTTACTTTTTTTGAGGTTATCCTAGGTCATGTACACTTGTAAACATCTAAAATTGTGTACTGTACTAAATAGACTTACTTCCATACCCTAGGTAAGTCTACATAATATAATAAATAATAATTAATAATAATCTTTGTTTCTACAGGTACAGCGACACAGCTTACACAAACCTAGAGATAAATTACACCTTAATGATCCTCAAGCTTCATATCTCGGCCACCAAACAATGTAACTGGTTGATAATGGTGGTCCAGGAGGGAAGTATTTGTGTGGATGGGAGGGAAGGTCAGCCATCAGTTGTGTGGTGACCACCAAACATTTAGGTTGTCAAAGGTGGTGGTAGAGGTTATATGGTATTCATCTAGGTGCCCAAATGATGGTCTTACATATATCTTCCGTTGTTGTGGTAATGGTGAGTATTATGATGGTGATGGGTGAGAGCTAACGTACTCTGGGGGGAGAAGAATGGGTGTCTAAAATGCTAGACCCATTACATATATTGTTCAGGTACCTTGACTGAACATATTGGGAAGCGTCATGTAGAGAAATATGGGGCCTTACTGTTTTGGGTTTTATATAAAATAACTATGACCCTTTTTATCTAGATAAACTTTTTTTGGAATGGATGGGGATTTAAAGATTCTGCGGGTTCTTTTCAGTTATTTGTAGTTTTTCTTTACCTAACAAAGGGAGAGGTAGGGGTACTAATCTTGTTATTTACAGGGGTTCAATCCTCCACGGTGGCCTCGTTCAGAGACATAATCTGTGGAAATTGTCATATCTGGACTTAAGTGATGTATATCCCGTATTTATACGAAAATGCTAATGTTGCTCCTAAAGAAAGTTATCGTTGCCCCTTTCCCCAGCCTGGTATGTTTATGTAGGTACAAGTACACTTGTAAAATTATCATGTATAATGTAAATTGCCTAGGATAACCCAAAAAAAGTAGCTCTTTGCCATTGGGCTGAAGATTGTACTCTTCGAAGCCCAATTACTCTATACAGGCTCGGAACAATTTCCCTTTGTAGGTTTAGAGCTTCTTTTTGACTATAATCTGAAAATTTTCCGGATGTGAAGGCGATGAGGATGGGTTAAGGGGAAGTCATTCTAGAGGTGGCAGTTCTGTAGTTTTCAGACTGGACTCAATCTTTAGTATTAAAAATTTAGGCTCTTTGCTTGGCTCTTTTCTTTTCCTTTTAATAAGATTTCGCTTGCTCGGCAGAACTCAAAATTTGCTAAATTATTGCAGTCTGTCTCGTCTGCAGTGAATATCCTAAAAAACAAAATCCCAAACATATACCGAACTTGCCGACTTCTGGCCAACTCGTTTTCGGTCTGGTTAATAGAATGAGTAGCTGTTTGCCGAGTAATCTGCAAGGATATTAAATTAGGCGATAGATATATTGTAATTTTAGTAGCAAATACACAACCCGCGCATAGAATGCATTAAACTTTAAAAAAGTTTCGATCTGACTTAGACCATTAACTTTTAATTTACTAGCAAATTTCTCTGCTCTGTAGGTAACTTTAATATAGTGTTGTGGAATATTTACTGTATATTCACTTCAGTCCTACTAAAGTGTGTTTTATAGTGTTTGCCCGGAGTACTGCTGCAGACCCACACCCATCCATCACCTTACTCTGGGGGTGACCCAAACAAAGAACCATATTTGCAACCACAACAACTCCAACCACAACAGCAACTCCAACCAAACATAAAGCCAGTGGACTCGACTATAGCCGTGCATGGTAAGTTTCTTTAGATTCGTAAATCGTGTAGTTTTTAGTTCAGCATTTGTGTAGACTGTTAATCTTTCTGCTGGGAAAACTTAGTCCTAACTCTGCCGTTCCACCGTTTTTTAGGTGGGCAGAACGAAGGGTGGGCGCCAGTAGGTAGCCCTGTTCACCCTTCGGGTAGGGGAGACCTGCTGACTGAACCACGGAAAAGGCGGGTGGATGAAACATTGGTTCAGTGCGTGAAGACTCACATGCTGGTAACTTTCAAGTAAGTTCTCGGTTTTAATAAACTGAAAGGGAGAGATGCAGGGTTAGTGCCTTGGGAAATCTTCCCCCTCCCCACCCCAAAATGGGGTAGTTACCTGGGGAAAATGCCTGGCTAAAATCTTCGGCAGTGATGGGGAAATTGAGTTTGCTCACACTGGGGTAAAAAAAAAAACTACAGAATTTATTTGTAAAGTTTTAATGAGGCAAACCTTTCAGTGCTACCCATTGATTCTGTTAGATTAGTGCAAAATGGGCTTTAAACGTTGTAGCAAGGATGGTTTACCTGGAGAGAGTTCTGGGGGTCAACGCCCCCGCGGCCCGGTCTGTGACCAGGCCTCCTGGTGGATCAGAGCCTGATCAACCAGGCTGTTGCTGCTGGCTGCACGCAAACCAACGTACGAGCCACAGCCCGGCTGATCAGGAACTGACTTTAGGTGTTTGTCCAGTGCCAGCTTGAAGACTGCCAGGGGTCTGTTGGTAATCTCCCTTATGTATGCTGGGAGGCAGTTGACCAGTCTCGGGCCCCTGACACTTATTGTATGGTCTCCTAACGTGCTAGTGACACCCCTGCTTTTCATTGGGGGGATGTTGCATCGTCTGCCAAGTCTTTTGCTTTCGTTGCGAGTGATTTTCGTGTGCAAGTTCGGTACTAGTCCCTCTAGGATTTTCCAGGTGTATATAATCATGTATCTCTCCCGCCTGCGTTCCAGGGAATACAGGTTCAGGAACCTCAAGCACTCCCAGTAATTGAGGTGTTTTATCTCCGTTATGCGTGCCGTGAAGGTTCTCTGTACATTTTCTGGGTCAGCAATTTCACCTGCTTTGAAAGGTGCTGTTAGTGTGCAGCAATATTCCAGCCTAGATAGAACAAGTGACCTGAAGAGTGTCGTCATGGGCTAGGCATCCCTAGTTTTGAAGGTTCTCATTATCCATCCTGTCATTTTTCTAGCAGATGCGATTGATACAATGTTATGGTCCTTGAAGGTGAGATCCTCTGACATGATCACTCCCAGGTCTTTGACGTTGGTGTTTCGCTCTATTTTGTGGCCAGAATTTTTGTACTCTGATGAAGATTTAATTTCCTCGTGTTTGCCATATCAGAGTAATTAAAAAAAATCTCTTCGTTAAACTTCATATTGTTTTCTGCAGCCCACTGAAAGATTTGGTTGATGTCCGCCTGGAGCCTTGCAGTGTCTGCAATGGAAGACACTGTCATGCAGATTCGGGTGTCATCTGCAAAGGAAGACACGGTGCTGTGGCTGACATCCTTGTCTGTCAGATATGAGGATGAGGAACAAGATGGGAGCTAGTACTGTGCCTTGTGGAACAGAGCTTTTCACCGTAGCTGCCTCGGACTTTACTCTGTTGACTACTATGTTCTGTTAGTGAGGAAATTATAGATCCATCGACCGACTTTTCCCGTTATTCCTTTAGTACGCATTTTGTGCGCTATTACGCCATGGTCACACTTGTCGAAGGCTTTTGCAAAGTCTGTATATATTACATCTGCATTCTTTTTGTCTTCTAGTGCATCTAGGACCTTGTAGTGATCCAATAGTTGAGACAGACAGGAGCGACCTGTTCTAAACCCATGTTGCCCTGGGTTGTGTAATTTTTTTTTATATTTATTTAAAAACTTTACAGCTTAATATTAAATAAAGATATAAAATGGGTACAGTAGGATCCTCAATCCTACAGAACATACACTAACAAGTTTTAACAACACATTGTAATTGACATATGAGGTTACCCATATACTCACAAAATTTTTCCATATAACATACTACTATAATATAAACAATATAAACTATATAACTATATCAAAAGCAATATACTCAGATCACAACATAATTGAGGTTCAGACATGTATGCGTGGAGCCCCAGACCGACATAATGAGACTAGTCACGAGGGAGCATTCACCAAATTCAACTTCAATAACAAGAACATAAAGTGGGACCAAGTAAACCAAGTCCTAACCGATATAAGCTGGGAAGATGTACTAAGCAACACAGACCCCAACGTATGCCTAGAACAGATTGACTTGGTGGCACTCGATGTATGCACAAGGCTTATTCCTCTAAGAAAAAGGAGGAGTACATGTAAAATAGAAAGACAGGCGATCCCTTTACAGGCGACGGAAAAGAATAACAGAGCGGCTAAAAGAGGTCAATATATCTGAAATGCGTAGGGAGACACTGGTCAGAGAAATAGCAAGCATCGAACTTAAGCTAAAGGAATCTTATAGGAGTCAGGAATCGCGGGAAGAACTAAAAGCCATAAATGAAATCGAAAGAAACCCAAAGTATTTCTTCTCCTATGCCAAATCAAAGTCGAGAACAACATCCAGTATTGGGCCCCTACTTAAACAAGATGGGTCCTACAAAGATGACAGCAAGGAAATGAGTGAGCTACTCAAGTCCCAATATGACTCAGTTTTTAGCAAGCTGCTAAACAGACTGAGTCGAAGATCAAAACGAATTTTTTGAGAGCCACAAAATTTGGTTAACACAAGCCTATCCGATGTTATCCTGACGCCAAATGACTTCGAACAGGCGATAAATGACATGCCCATGCACTCTGCCCCACGGCTAGACTCGTGGAACTCCGTATTCATCAAGAACTGCAAGAAGCCCCTATCACGAGCCTTTACCATCCTATGGAGAGGGAGCATGGACACGGGGGTCGTCCCACAGTTACTAAAAACAACAGACATAGCCCCACTCCACATAGGGGGCAGTAAAGCAACAGCAAAGAACTACAGACCGATAGCACTAACATCCCATATCACAAAAATCTTTGAAAGGGTCCTAAGAAGAAAGATCACCACCCATCTAGAAACCCATCAGTTACACAACCCAGGGCAACATGGGTTTAGAACAGGTCGCTCCCGTCTGTCTCAACTATTGGATCACTACGACAAGGTCCTAAATGCACTAGAAGATAAAAAGAATGCAGATGTAATATATACAGACTTTGCAAAACCTTCGACAAGTGTAACCATGGCGTAATTGCGCACAAAATGCGTGCTAAGGGATAACAGGAAAAGTCGGTCGATGGATCTATAATTTCCTCACTAACAGAACACAAGAGTAGTCGTCAACAGAGTAAAGTCCGAGGCAGCTACGGTGAAAAGCTCTGTTCCACAAGGCACAGTACTCGCTCCCATCTTGTTCCTCATCCTCATATCCGACATAGACAAGGATGTCAGCCACAGCACCGTGTCTTCCTTTGCAGATGACACCCGAATCTGCACGAGTGTCTTCCATTGCAGACACTGCAAGGCTCCAGGCGGACATCAACCGAATCTTTCAGTGGGCTGCAGAAAACAATATGAAGTTCAACGATGAGAAATTTCAATTACTCAGATATGGTAAACACGAGGAAATTAAATCTTCATTAGAGTACAAAACAAATTCTGGCCAAAAAATAGAGCGAAACACCGACGTCAAAGACCTGGGAGTGATCATGTCGGAGGATCTCACCTTCAAGGACCATAACATTGTATCAATCGCATCTGCTAGAAAAGTGACAGGATGGATAATGAGAACCTTCAAAACTAGGGAGGCCAAGCCCATGATGACACTCTTCAGGTCACTTGTTCTATCTAGGCTGGAATATTGCTGCACACTAACAGCACCTTTCAAAGCAGCTGAAATTGCTGACCTAGAAAATGTACAGAGAACCTTCACGGCGCGCATAACGGAGATAAAACACCTCAATTACTGGGAGCGCTTGAGGTTCCTGAACCTGTATTCCCTGGAACGCAGGCGGGAGAGATACATGATTATATACACCTGGAAAATCCTAGAGGGACTAGTACCGAACTTGCACACGAAAATAACTCGCTACGAAAGCAAAAGACTTGGCAGACGATGCAACATCCCCCCAATGAAAAGCAGTGGTGTCACTAGCACGTTGAGACCATACAATAAGTGTCAGGGGCCAGAGACTGTTCAACTGCCTCCCAGCATACATAAGGGGGATTACCAACAGACCCCTGGCAGTCTTCAAGCTGGCACTGGACAAGCACCTGAAGTCGGTTCGTGACCAGCTGGGCTGTGGCTCGTACGTTGGTTTGCGTGCAGCCAGCAGCAACAGCCTGGTTGATCAGGCTCTGATCCACCAGGAGGCCTGGTCACAGACCGGGCCGCGGGGGCGTTGACCCCCGGAACTCTCTCCAGGTAAACTCCAGGTAATATAAACTATATCAACTATATAATCCTTTCAGATTTGTATAGTTAACATACTATGACTGACATGCCGCCATGGTCACACTTGTCGAAGGCTTTTGTAAAGTCTGTATATATTACATCTGCATTATTTTTGTCTTCTAGTGCATCTAGGACCTTGTCCTAGTGATCCAATAGTTGAGACAGACAGGAGCGACCTGTTCTAAACCCATGTTGCCCTGGGTTGTGTAACTGATGGGTTTCTAGATGGGTGGTGATCTTGCTTCTTAGGACCCTTTCAAAGATTTTTATGATATGGGATGTTAGTGCTATTGGTCTGTAGTTCTTTGCTGTTGCTTTACTGCCCCCTTTGTGGAGTGGGGCTATGTCTGTTGTTTTTAGTAACTGAGGGACGACCCCCGTGTCCATGCTCCCTCTCCATAGGATGGTAAAAGCTCGTGATAGGGGCTTCTTGCAGTTCTTGATGAACAGAGTTCCACGAGTCTGGCCGTGGGGCAGAGTGCATGGGCATGTCATTTATCGCCTGTTCGAAGTCATTTGGCGTCAGGATAAAATCAGATAGGCTTGTGTTAACCAAATTCTGTGGCTCTCTCATAAAAAATTCATTTTGATCTTCGACTCAGTCTGGTTAGCGGCTTGCTAAAAACTGTCATATTGGGACTTGAGTAGCTCACTCATTTCCTTGCTGTCATCTGTGTAGGACCCATCTTGTTTAAGTAGGGGCCCAATACTGGACGTTGTTCTCGATTTTGATTTGGCATAGGAGAAGAAATACTTTGGGTTTCTTTAGATTTCATTTATGGCTTTTAGTTCTTCCCGCGATTCCTGACTCCTATAAGATTCCTTTAGCGTAAGTTCGATGCTTGCTATTTCTCTGACCAGTGTCTCCCTACGCATTTCAGATATATTGACCTCTTTTAGCCGCTCTGTTATTCTTTTCCGTCGCCTGTAAAGGGAGCGTCTGTCCCTTTCTATTTTACATCTACTTTTTCTTAGAGGAATAAGCCTTGTGCATACATAGTGCCACCGAGTTAATCTGTTCTAGGCATAAGTTGGGGTCTGTGTAGTATATCTTCCCAGCTTATATCAGTTAGGATTTGGTTTACTTGGTCCCACTTTGTTTTTGTTATTGGTGGAGGCAGTGAAGATGTGAATGGAGCATAAATTAAGATATAATTTTTAGGGCGGATGTTGCCCACCCATAAGATGAACAAGAGAGGATTAGGAAGTCATGAATAGGGGGAGGGGGAGGCAGCATCGTATTGTAGATTGGAGGGTTTGGGGGGGGGGGAGATCTTAAATATCCAGAATGTGTTACTTAGGAGTTAAATTATGTATTGCGTACTAAAGCAAGTTAACATTTATGAAGGCTTCAGGAGAAAGATTGATTGACTTTAATCTTGGAAGTGGTTAGTGCCTGCACTCTGGAAGGATAACTTTGTAAATAAATTGTTTGCTCTTCCGAAAACACTATTGAATAAAGCTTTAAAAACAGGTGTGACACTATTAAAAGTTTAATTTTTAAATCTCAGGTTCTCCGCGCCCTTCTCTGGCTACATCTATCCTCACCGGCATTTCACAGAGTGCCTCCTCTTCCGGGGCCAAAATTCCCGAGAGGCGAACTTAGAGCTCAAACATGGAACTTGCGGTGATCAGGAGAACAGAATTTCCCACCAGGGAAGGACATACCTTGACCCTATCATAGAGGCAAGTATACTGACTAATACACCCCCATCCCCTCCCTCCAGGACTAATACATTGTTGCCGTGAACTTGGGTAGTAGGTACGTACTCGTAATGTCATTTCCGTATACTAAATATTCCTCGTTACTGCATGCCGTGAGGTGTTGCAGTACCCAAGACGGAGGAAAATGTGTGCCTGGAGAAGGAAAGTAGCAAAAATCCTTTTACAAACAGCCCTGCCCATAAAGGTTTTTGAAATAGGCCTAACGGTGTTGACAAACCCGCAGTTATCTCCTTTTCGCCAAACTCCATTACTGCCTACTTTATATTTGTTAGAAGTTAAAAAAAAGGGGGGGGGTGGAATGGTAGGTACTAGGAATCGAATCGAAGACGACGAGAGCTGTCGTGAGATGGGAAGGAAGAAGGATAAGGAAGGATGGAAATAACTGGAAAAGGATGGGAAAAGGAGGAATCAAGGCAAGTGACCCAACCACTTTGGGACATGTGGTACCGAAGTACTCGAGGCGTAGATGGAGAGGCTTGAATGATGTCGTACTAGGATTGGTAAGGGAAAGGCAGCTCAGATTTTGCTGTGGAAGAGCACTCGTCCCCTTATCCTCTCGTGACCCGTCATTACAGTTTCTGCTCAGCACTGTCAAGTTTTCCAGGAATACTTTCAATTACTTTAAATATTTTAATAGTTAAGTTTTAAAATTCTATTAAGATTTCTGCAAAGTTGCTTGAAGGTAGCCAACAAGATCAGCTCTGAATAGCTACTCAGAGTATACCCGGAAGGTATTACAGGGGTCAACGCCCCCGCGGCCCAGTCTGTGATCAGGCCTCGCGGTGGATACAGGCCTGATCTACCAGGCCGTTACTGCTGGCCTCACGCAGACCAAAGTACGAACCACAGCCCGACTGGTTAGGTACTGACTTTAGATGGCATACATAAGGAAGATTACCAATAGACCCCTGGAAGACAGCCAGGGGTCTATTGGTAATCCCCCTTATGTATGCTGGGAGGCAGTTGGACAGTCTTGGGACCCCCAACACTTGTGTTGTCTCAACTTATTCATGGCACCCCTACTTTTCATTGGGGGAAGGGGGGGTAGGATGTTGCACTGCCTGCAAAGTCTTTTCCTTTCGTAGGAGTGATTTGTGTGTGCAGATTCTAGACTAAGCCGTCTAGAAATTTCTGAAGTGTATATTTTCGTGCATCTTTCTCGCTTGCTTTCCAAGGAGTACAGGTAAAGGGACTTAAACCGTTCCCAGTAATTTAGGTGCTTTGTCGTACTTGTACGTGCGGAGAAAGTTCTCTGTATAGTATACTGTCTGCAATTTCACCTGCCTTGAAAGAGGCAGTTAGTGTACAGCAATATTCCAGCCTAGAGAGAACAATCAGTTTGAAGAGAATAATCATGGGCTTGGTATCCCAAGTTTTGAAGATTCTCATTATCCATCCTATCATTTTCCTAGCAGATGTAGTTGATACTTTGTGATCTTATGAAAGAGATCCTCTGACACTACCACTCCCAGGCCCTTCACACAATTTTTTCGCTCTTTTGTGTGGTTGGATTTTTAATAATCCGATCCAACTTTAATTTCCAAGTTTTCCATAGCGGAGTAATTTAAATTTGTCTTCATTGAACTCGTATTGTTTTCTGGGGATGGTAGTGTAAATGAGGTTTGAATTGAGATAATCCAAGGTAAGACAGGCTCGCAGCCTGTAAATTAGTGTTAAAATATTGGCTCACAGCATCGGCTGATGGTCCAGTGGGAGGCTGACATCGTATGTGAAGATGACTCGAGTGTTATCGTCCGCTGTGACAGACCAGATGACTATAACAAGACAGTGACGTGGAACCTGGAGACCAGGAACTTGGTAGCCACCTTGGAGAGATCCACACATCCTGGTGGGTCCACGTTTATTCATTAGTTTTCTTTTAAGTTTGTTAAATCTACGTTAAAACGTGGTTGGCTGTGAGCTATTTTTTTGTGGTGTAGTGAAAGTTGGTTCCAGAATAGTAGTAATTTAAAAATACCTCTTTATTTAATTTCATAAATCTGTATTTTTTGGTATATGGGGAAAAATATTTTAAATTGCTAACAACTTTCAACTTTAGGCTATAGTTTTATTAATAGATTCCTAACAAGCCTATATGGATTAATGTAATTACCGAGTTTCTATTAAAATCTAATGTGTGACTACAGGCCCCAAGATGTGGATGGAGATCCAGGTAGGAGAAGGTCCCACCGCCCCGCCTCTCTCAGACGAGATCGTGTACATTGGTGATGTTCTCACCTTGGTTTTCACCCTCTCCGATAATGTCTACTGGTTTGACTCTAATATCCTCTCTTGCTATGCAGTGGACGGTAAGTGTAGAAGTTTAGTAAATGTAAGCCGTACAGGTGGGTTTTAATTAAATGCCAGTTAAAAGCAGTCTTAGTCTGTCCAAAAGAGATAGCTTGCTCAGTGCTAGCGATTTTGAAATCTGTTGTTAAATAACACGCACAAAATTAAATGGTTTTACCGATTCCCACAATGCCCTGTGCAAAAAAAATTCTTTCATACAGCACACCTACAGGGCAATATAAAAAAGTAAACCTAACCAGGCAGATGGGAACCATTTTTGGAGGGCCTATAACAGTATGCTTTTCAGTTTAATTTACCTGAAGTAAAAAAATTATAGAAGATAAAGGTACATATCTGGCATGTAATTTAAGTACATAGTGTAAAATGCATCTTACCGAGCCTAAGAGCCAATTAAGATTAGATTATAATTTACTATTTACTAAACTTAAGGTTTTTTGGGATTTATAATACTTACCCAAGGTAGTTGATCAACAATAATAGGTATAGATATTACGGACCCTTGTTAATTGACAGCTGTTAGCTAGCGGTTAAATTAGCTCGTTAATTCAATGTTACAAAAGGTAACATTGAAAGTAAATTTAAAATTCGTTGAAAGCCAAGCCTAAAAGTGACATGAAATAACATCATGGAATTAATTTGTTTTAATCAGAATTCTTAAAACTTGGTTCGCCTGGGTCCCCCCCCCTCTTAAATTAGATTTGACTATTTTAATTCTTTAAATTGCAGTTTTTTATCCACTTTATTAATATAACATAATTTTTCAGGTGGGGAAGAAATAAAACAAATAGAATGGGACTCTCAACAAATTGCTGCTAGATCTCGGGTATACAGCGGAGAGACGACTGTTATAGAAGATGGTTGTTCTGTGAAGCCTAAAATATTCTCTCACTTCCTGAAAGAAAAGCACACCAGGCCCAATGGAGACCTGGTTACTTTACATTATGCCCACTTCAAGGTAAAGTTCATTAAAATTCAGAACTGAATGTAAAGCTGGTTGTTTCACCTCCGGAGATATAGGTTAAGGTGTCAAAACAATGGAGTTCTCTGCTTGCAAATCATTAAAAGCTTTTCGGAAGCTCCTGGGAGTTCCATTTGAAATGAATAGCAAATATCATAGGAGCAAATTAAAAGAACTGGTAAATTGCTGCATTGTAGGAGGGGAGGGGGGGATTCTTAATGCCCAATAGGGTTGTCTGCACAAGCTTGTTAGAATGGAAGCAGGAGACAGTGTCATGATTAGAATGTCTCGCAGATACGCTTGTAATATAACTGAAGGTGGGTTGAGTTTTCCTGAAAGAATGAGGGCAAAATAAAATACAAAAAATAGGGAGTAGACGAGGATAGTGGTATCCATATTGGGAAGTTAGAATTAGTCGCGGATAAGCAGGTTTGTGGTAATCTTCGAAGAGAATTAAGTTTGGCAATGAGAATTAAAATGCCTGTAGGGAATATAGGAAACATTAGCATTCTTTTTGGAAGAATTTAGGATACCGGGGATAAAATAGCAAATTTTCCCTATGGTTATACTAAGGGGTTCCCCGTGATAGGGAGCCTTCACGTAGTGTTTTATTGCTAAAATTGTTTAGGATCCCAGTGGAATCTTTCTAATAAATTTGCAGGCTTTCAGATTTCCAACATCGCTGAAGATAGTTATACAGTGCAGTGTTCAGGTGTGCTACAAACAGTGTCCTGAACCACCACCTTGCCAGTGAGCTTACTTTTACAGAAGTTTCTGTACATGGAATGTGACAAGTCTGACAGCTTTCAAAATTATCAGGTCAATTCTGGAATAACTTGGTATTAATATTTTAAACTTTCCCAGCGAGGCTTACCACCCGAGGACTTTTGACGCACAGCAGCGGAAGCGTCGCCAGGCTGAAGCAGCAGCATCCCAGGACGGCGCTCACGAGCTTGATCAAGTACAGCTCTACCGCTCCCTTGATGTCTACCTAGCAGAGGAAGGTGGTGAAAAAAGTTAGTTTACTTTAAACCCAATGTTTTACCAAACTCAAAATACGTAGAGAACTACGTATGCTGAATATATAGTAAAGGGCAGTTTCATAAGGAGGGGGGGGGGGAAGAGGCGGCAGAAATTTGTAGGTGCAGTAATGAAAAATTTTAAATGGGCGTTGACCTAAGCCTTGGACAGATGAAGGGAAAGACAGGTTTAGGGAAGTGTAAGTTTTTTTTTTTTTAACAGTTGGGTACATTTTCAGTGTGATGCTATAAGATAATGGGTAGTTTGTCTAGCTCCTTAGGGAAGGTTCCTTGACGCTAGTGAGCGGCTCTTGACCTAGGGAATTTGGATCTGTGCTCCAGTTCCCTGAATTGAATCTGAACACCTTCCATCCCCCCCCCACCTCCACAGGCGCTGTATAATCCCTACGGGTTTAGCGCTCCCCACGATTATAATTCACTATCACGTAGGATGGATTTCTGAGTTTAAATCAGCCAGGCTGAGGTGGAAGACTTCGTTGGGATAAGCTTAGCTTTTCACAGCTGGAATTAAAACTTGTGCAATACTGTATTAGTGGTGGCATAAGACACTAGGAAAACAGCTAGTGGTGGGTGTGACAGTTGGGGGGGGGGGAGGCTTGGAGCAGATAGTGGGAGAGTTAAATCAGTGTGTGGAGAAAGAACCTGCTTTGAGAGCAGTTAAGTATGGCGTTAAGGAAATTCATGGTAGTTCGTAGGGAGTTGTTAGTGGGGGAAGGGTTTAGGATTTAATAGCAGTTAAATTAGCTAGGCAAGTCTAGCAAGTTTATTCAGGTATACATAATAGTTACACAGATTATCATACATAGCAGCGCGTGTAGAGAACCTAGGATAACCCAAAGTCAGATTGACTTTTTCCATTGGGGTCCGGAAAGATTTCGGGCAACATTTACTTAAATCTTTACGCTCAGCTGTGCTTGTCAATGTGAATTCTGATCAGAGGGTAAGAGCCACTGCTTATTACATATTTTCACTTTTTCCAGAGATACCTGTAAATTCGCCAGTTGTGGCACAAGCGCTGGAAGAATATTGCTACAGCCCAACACTCTACTACTCTACTGTAATAGGACTAGTCTGTGTGATTGTAGTACTTGTGGTATTTGTTGTTTTAATTTGTTGGAAAGATAGAATAATGCCCAGAACTTCCTTTTATACGCCCACCAAACCTCTAAAATAATGGATTCCTGGAACTCTGTATGTAAAACTAAAGTGTGGTTGGATTTTAATTTAAGTAACGCTAATTGTCTTCATACAAATGTAAATTATTGTAGAATGATTTTAGTTACCACAATAAATTCTGAATAAATTTCGCTTGCTTGTCCAACTGCTTCCTTTTCAGTTTTCTAATAACTTGGCATGCTATTAATGAATAAAATAATCACTTCAGTTTGTCTTGTTTTAAGTGAACTAAACTAGTCTTGTAATTATTTTAATTACAAATTCATAAATATTTCCTGTAACTGCAAATAAAACTTTATGCCCAGCGACACCTCAATGGAGGTTCCTTGATGCTGGTGAGAGGTGAGGGTCTCTTGATGTAGGGTATTGTATCTGTGCTCAAATTCCCTAAATGCCTTCCGCCCTCTCCCAACACAGGCTCTATAATCCCTACGAGTTTAGCGCTCCCCCATGATAATACGCCCGGCGATGGCTTACAGTAATAATCTGGTGAGAATAGTATACATAATCGTAAGAGCTTCCCATCTTATTTTTACTACAGCTGTATGACCAATACAATATGGTTTTCGAAGGTCTATATTGCAGTAGCATGAAAAACCTTTCTAAAGAGTGAACTTGTAGACATGTTACCATTCTTTGGCAAGGGGGGGGGGATATCACTTCCAAAGTGTTTCAAGTGATGTTGATTAATGGCACTTGGAGGTTCTAAAAGTAACTGAACCGAACCTCGCCACGTATCTAACCAAATTACCTCCATTTCACCCAGGTGTTGTATGACCCTTATTTAGCGCTCCACCATGACTGTGTTTGGATGTGTTGTGCTTTGCTGTGCTAATATGTGACTGAAGTATGTGATAAACCCTTCTGGGTTTATCGCATAGTTCTGATTGTAAAAAAAAATAAGTGATATACTTCACGGGCGATTCCTGTAGTCTCTTACTGTCTTGAATTCAAGACTCGGGTTTTCTCTCATTTTAATATCGAAGGATCATAGGTTTTGATGCAGCCTTATTCTACCATGAACGGAAACAACCATAGTGGTAAAATATCTAAAATTATCCTTAATACGTACGTGGTTAACTTAGTTTTACGATTTAAAACTGGTTAAAATTTTAGCTTGATAAATCAGGCTGTGCTCTAAAGGGGCAAGTATTATAGGCCAGACTTGTTACATATAAAATGAAGTAGGATGTTACATAGCAATTTCATCTTAAAATAGACGAGGTGGCATTATAATCAGATTCCAAATTTTTGGCTTTTTTACTAAGACCTAGTCTTAAAACTGTAGGGAACCATACTTTTCCAGAAACTTCAGCATTAATGGTCTGGAGTTAACACCAGACTTTGCGTCCCAGAAAACGCAGCCGCACTAAATAAAAAAAAATAATTGTAATTTTTTTTACATGATGGTAGGATTGCTGGTGTCTTTTGTCTCTCATAAATATGCAAGATTACAGGTACGTCTTGCTACTTCTTACACTTTGGTCACACTACACATACACGTACACATTTATTTATGCACACTCATCTGAGTTTTCTTTGATTTTATCTTAATAGTTCTTGGTCTTATTACTTTTCCTTTTATATCCATGGGGAAGTGGAATAAGAATCTTTCCTCCGTAAGCCATGCGTGTTGTAAAAGTCAACTAAAATGCCGGGAACAATGGGCTAGTAACCCCTTTTCCTGTATAGATTACTAAAAAGAATAAGAAGAAAATTGTCAAAGTGGGAAGTCTGAATGTGCGTGGATGTTGTGCAGATGATAAGAAAGAGATGATTGTGGATGTTATGAATGAGAAGAAACTGGATGTCCTGGCTTTAAGTGAAACAAAGCTGAAGGGGGTGGGAGAGTTTCAATGGAGAGGAATAAATGGGATTAGGTCAGGGGTTTCAAATAGTTAGAGCTAAAGGAGTAAAAATAATGTTGAAGGATAAGCTATGGCAGGAAAAGAGGGACTATAAATGTATTAATTCAAGGATTGTGGAGTAAAATAAAGATTGGATGTGAAAAGTGAGTTATAGTAAGCGTGTATGCACCTGAAGAGAAGTGTAGAGGAGAGATATATATATAGAGAGAGATATATATAGAGAGAGAGAGAGAGAGATATAGAGATATAGAGATATAGAGATATAGAGATAGAGAGATAGAGAGATATAGAGAGATATAGAGAGATATAGAGAGATATAGAGAGATATAGAGAGATATAGAGAGATATAGAGAGATATAGAGAGATATAGAGAGATATAGAGAGATATAGAGAGATATAGAGAGATATAGAGAGATATAGAGAGATATAGAGAGATATAGAGAGATATAGAGAGATATAGAGAGATATAGAGAGATATAGAGAGATATAGAGAGATATAGAGAGATATAGAGAGATATAGAGAGATATAGAGAGATATAGAGAGATATAGAGAGATATAGAGAGATATAGAGAGATATAGAGAGATATAGAGAGATATAGAGAGATATAGAGAGATATAGAGAGATATAGAGAGATATAGAGAGATATAGAGAGATATAGAGAGATATAGAGAGATATAGAGAGATATAGAGAGATATAGAGAGATATAGAGAGATATAGAGAGATATAGAGAGATATAGAGAGATAGATATATAGAGATAGATATATAGAGATAGATATATAGAGATAGATATATAGAGATAGATATATAGAGATAGATATATAGAGATAGATATATAGAGATAGATATATAGAGATAGATATATAGAGATAGATATATAGAGATAGATATATAGAGATAGATATATAGAGATAGATATATAGAGATAGATATATAGAGATAGATATATAGAGATAGATATATAGAGATAGATATATAGAGATAGATATATAGAGATAGATATATAGAGATAGATATATAGAGATAGATATATAGAGATAGATATATAGAGATAGATATATAGAGATAGATATATAGAGATAGATATATAGAGATAGATATATAGAGATAGATATATAGAGATAGATATATAGAGATAGATATATAGAGATAGATATATAGAGATAGATATATAGAGATAGATATATAGAGATAGATATATAGAGATAGATATATAGAGATAGATATATAGAGATAGATATATAGAGATAGATATATAGAGATAGATATATAGAGATAGATATATAGAGATAGATATATAGAGATAGATATATAGAGATAGATATATAGAGATAGATATATAGAGATAGATATATAGAGATAGATATATAGAGATAGATATATAGAGATAGATATATAGAGATAGATATATAGAGATAGATATATAGAGATAGATATATAGAGATAGATATATAGAGATAGATATATAGAGATAGATATATAGAGATAGATATATAGAGATAGATATATAGAGATAGATATATAGAGATAGATATATAGAGATAGATATATAGAGATAGATATATAGAGATAGATATATAGAGATAGATATATAGAGATAGATATATAGAGATAGATATATAGAGATAGATATATAGAGATAGATATATAGAGATAGATATATAGAGATAGATATATAGAGATAGATATATAGAGATAGATATATAGAGATAGATATATAGAGATAGATATATAGAGATAGATATATAGAGATAGATATATAGAGATAGATATATAGAGATAGATATATAGAGATAGATATATAGAGATAGATATATAGAGATAGATATATAGAGATAGATATATAGAGATAGATATATAGAGATAGATATATAGAGATAGATATATAGAGATAGATATATAGAGATAGATATATAGATAGATATATAGAGATAGATATATAGAGATAGATATATAGAGATAGATATATAGAGATAGATATATAGAGATAGATATATAGAGATAGATATATAGAGATAGATATATAGAGATAGATATATAGAGATAGATATATAGAGATAGATATATAGAGATAGATATATAGAGATAGATATATAGATAGATAGATATATAGATAGATAGATAGATAGATAGATAGATAGATAGATAGATAGATAGATAGATAGATAGATAGATAGATAGATAGATAGATAGATAGATAGATAGAGAGAAATGTTGAGTGAATGCGTGGGGAGTTTTGAATAAAGTGTGAGAGTAATGGTGGTTGGGGATTTCAATGCTAAAGTGGGTAAAAATGTTGAGGGAGTAGTAGGTAAATTTGGGGTGCCAGGGGTAAATGTAAATGGGGAGTCTTTAATTGAGCTATGTGTAGAAAGAGATTTGGTAAAAAGTAATACATATTTTATGAAAAATAGGATAAATATAAAAGGTATGTAGCACGTAATGAAAATAGTTTTAGATTATGTATTGGTGGATAAAAGGTTGATGGGTAGGCTCCAGGATGTACATGTTTATAGAGGGGCAACTGATATATCGGATCATTTAGTTGTAGCTACAGTTAGAGTAAGAGGTAGATGGGAAAAGAGGAAGGTGGCAACAAGTAAGAGGGAGGTGAAAGTGTATAAACTAAGGGAGGAGGAAGTTCGGGTGAGATATAAGCGACTATTGGCAGAAAGGTGGGCTAGTGCAAAGATGAGTAGTGGGGGGGTTGAAGAGGGTTGGAATAGTTTTAAAAATGCAGTATTAGAATGTGGGGCAGAAGTTTGTGGTTATAGGAGGGTGGGGGCAGGAGGAAAGAGGAGTGATTGGTGGAATGATGAAGTAAAGGGTGTGATAAAAGAGAAAAAGGTAGCTTACGAGAGGTTTTTACAAAGCAGTGTTATAAGAAGAGCAGAGTATATGGAAAGTAAAAGAAAGGTGAAGAGTGGTGAGAGAGTGCAAAAGGAGAGCAGATGAGAGTGGGAGAGGCACTGTCAAGAAATTTTAATGAAAATAAGAAAAAATTTTGGAGGGAGTTAAAAAAAAGTTAAAGCCTAGGGAAAGTATGGATTTGTCAATTAAAAACAGTAGGGGGAGTTAGTAGATGGGGAGAGGGAGGTATTAGGTAGATGGCGAGAATATTTTGAGGAACTTTTAAGTGTTGAAGAAAGGGAGGCGGTAATTTCATGCACTGGTCAGGGAGGTATACCATCTTTTAGGAGTGAAGAAGAGCAGAATGTAAGTGTGGGAGAGGTACGTGAGGCATTACGTAGAATGAAAGGGGGTAAAGCAGCTGGAACTGATGGGATCATGACAAATGTTAAAAGCAGGGGGGGATATAGTGTTGGAGTGGTTGGTACTTTTGTTTAATGTATGAAAGAGGGGAAGGTACCTAGGGATTGGCGGAGAGCATGTATAGTCCCTTTATATAAAGGGAAAGGGGACAAAAAGAGATTGTAAAAATTATAGAGGAATAAGTTTACTGAGTATACCAGGAAAAGTATACGGTAGGGTTATAATTGAAAGAATTAGAGTAAGACAGAATGTAGGATTGCGGATGAGCAAGGAGGCTTCAGAGTGGGTAGGGGATGTGTAGATCGTGTTTACATTGAAGCATATATGTGAACAGTATTTAGATAAAGGTAGGGAAGTTTTAATTGCATTTACGGATTTAGAAAAGGCATATGATAGTGGATAGATGAGCAGTGTGGCAGATGTTGCAAGTATATGGAATAGGTGGTAAGTTACTAAATGCTGTAAAGAGTTTTTATGAGGATAGTGAGGCTCAGGTTAGGGTGTGTAGAAGAGAGGGAGACTACTTCCCGGTAAAAGTAGGTCTTAGACAGGGATGTGTAATGTCACCATGGTTGTTTAATATATTTATAGATGGGGTTGTAAAAGAAGTAAATGCTAGGGTGTTCGGGAGAGGGGTGGGATTAAATTATGGGCAATCAAATTCAAAATGGGAATTGACAGTTACTTTTTGCTGATGATACTGTGCTTATGGGAGATTCTAAAGAAAAATTGCAAAGGTTAGTGGATGAGTTTGGGAATGTGTGTAAAGGTAGAAAGTTGAAAGTGAACATAGAAAAGAGTAAGGTGATGAGGGTATCAAATTTAGATAAAGAAAAATTGGATACCAAATTGGGGAGGAGGAGTATGGAAGTGAATGTTTTCAGATACTTGGGAGTTGAAGTGTCGGCGGATGGATTTATGAAGGATGAGGTTAATCATAGAATTGATGAGGGGGGGGGAGGAAAAGGTGAGCGGTGCATTGAGGTAATGTGGAGGCAAAGAAGGGAATGTATGAAAGTATAGTAGTACCAACACTCTTGTATGGGTGTGAAGCTTGGGTGGTAAATGCAGCAGCGAGGAGACGGTTGGAGGCAGTGGAGATGTCCTGTTTAAGGGCAATGTGTGGTGTAAATATTATGCAGAAAATTCGGAGTGTAGAAATTAGCAAAAGGTGTGGAGTTAATAAAAGTATTAGTCAGAGGGCAGAAGAGGGGTTGTTGAGGTGGTTTGGACATTTAGAGAGAATGGATCAAAGTAGAATGACATGGAAAGCTTATAAATCTATAGGGGAAGGAAGGCGAGGTAGGGGTCGTCCTCGAAAGGGTTGGAGAGAGGGGGTAAAGGAGGTTTTGTGGGCGAGGGGCTTGGACTTCCAGCAAGCGTGAGTGAGGGTGTTAGATAGGAGTTAGAGATGAATGGTACTTGGGACCTGACGATCTGTTGGAGTGTGAGAAGGGTAATATTTAGTGAAGGGATTCAGGGAAACCGGTCATTTTCATATGGTCGGACTTTAGTCCTGGAAATGAAGTACAATGCCTGCACTCTAAAGGAGGGGTTTTGGGATATTGGCAGTTTGGAGGGATATATTGTGTATCTTTATACGTATATGCTTCTAAACTGTTGTATTCTGAGCACCTCTGCAAAAACAGTGATAATGTGCGAGTGTGGTGAAAGTGTTGAATGATGATGAAAACATTTTCTCTTTTGGGGATTTTTTCTTTTTTGGGTCACCCAGCCTCTGTGGGAGACGGCCGACTTGTTGGAAAAAAAAAATTTAAGTGTCGAGTCTCTAGTTAATGCATGATTATTTTTTTTTGTGTTGACGGCTAACCTACACTAATGGTTTAGCACTTTGTAATAATACACTAATCTAATCTTTCTATATATTATGTCTGTAAGATGAATTAACCATTAAGTTAGTGACTCGTCAGGATGACGATGGACATCAGAGCAACAAACTTATTTTCAAGAGACTTGTGATCCAGAGAGGAAAATGTCTGCAGCATTTTAGGCTCCAGTTCGATGTCTGGAGAACTGGACGAAGTGTTTGATATATAGGTTTTGCGATTATTTACATTTCCTCTATTGAACTCTGTGGCCACTCTCCGGTACACCTCTCGTTAACGTAAATATTTAATCAGCCAGTCACATGGCATTGTTTCAATTCTCAAAAACGTGCAGACAGTCGAGATTCAGACTGATTATTATAAATATGGTGAAGAGCTAGACCCGTAGGATTATAAAACTTGTGCGGGGGGGGGGGGTGGAGTGGAGTGGAAGGCACTCAGGCTTAATTCGGGGAACTGGAGCACAGATCCAATTCCCTAAATAGAGCCCCTCGCCAGCCTCGAGGACTCATCCTTGAGAGGAGGTTCAGAGAACATCAGAATGGGGAAGAAATGTGATCTAAGGATTTGCAGTGTTATGATTGTTGGTTTCAGACGGGGCAGTTTGAAACTAACTGTTGATCTCTTGGAATTTTTTATACACGACAGTGAGTTTACAGAGACTGGATGCTGTGTTTCTCACACCAGTGAGCGGCAATTGTGGGCGACAACGCCTTGAGAGGCTGGAGGAGAATGGCTAGACTGGTTCAACTGATAGTAAGGCGACAGTAACTCAAATAACCATGCATAACAGTGGTTTGCAGAGGAACATCTCTGAATGTACAACACACTGAACCTTGACATGGATAGGTATATATAAGCAACTGAAGACCATACCGGGCTCCACTACTATCTAATAAACCCACGAGGCTACTGGGGCACAGGCTCGCTAAAATTGGACAAGCTGATGACTGGGGGGGGAGGGGACGTTGCTTGGTCTGACAAATCTATTTCTGCTGGGACATGCAGATGGTAGGGCCAAAATTTGGCATAAAACTTTTCTTTGTTGGGTTTATCAGGGCCACTGAGACATAAAACTTTTCTTTGTTGGGTTTATCAGGGCCACTGAGACATAAAACTTTTCTTTGTTGGGTTTATCAGGGCCACTGAGACATAAAACTTTTGGGATGTGATTGAATGGGACATTTACAGTGTGAATGTGCAGCCTACAAATCTACAGAAACTACTTGATGCTATTATAACATGAACCAGGATCCCTTTTGGGAGCCCAACCCAGTACTAGTGTACCTAATAGTGGCTACCGTGTGTTATAAATATATTAATATATAATCTGAGAAAGATTGCAGTCAGCAGGATTCGAAGCTACGTCAGAGAAGGCTGGCAAGGTTCCCAAATGCATTTATATAAAAACCACTTGTCAGAACATAGAGGAGAATGAGAGTTTCATACCATGCCTGAGGCTCAATGATGCTGGATTTGGGAGAGACGTGACTTGTAAACGAGGCTGCCCAGCTTTTCAGACCTCTGTGGCAGTGGTACTGAGCATCACTGGGGAACTTTTCCAGCCTCCCTGACGTGGCTTCAAATCTTGCTGATTGCGATCTTTCTCTGATTATAATTGTATATATAATGTACAGCGTTTTAATAAAGTACCAATTTGTTTTTTTACTGTACACACAAGTAGTTGAAACTCAGTGCGAGTCTCTGATCCTTTATTTATGCCACAATAAAAATGTTTACCCAGAGAAAATATAAATTTATTTGAAAGACAATAACAATCCAACAAAATTTAAATATTTTGAGTTTTGTGAATATGTACGAATTTAATTTCAAATTAACCTTTATATATTGATGATAATTCCCATTAGCGGATAGATGAATAGAACCTCTCGTTTTATTCATTAATCTCATGACCGGGAGAATAAGAGTAAATCATAAGAGGGGCTCTTGATCCAGGGAATGGGACTTATCCTCTCCATTCCTTAGATCGAATCTGAATGCCTCCCATTTCCTAGGAAGTATGACACCCCCTACGGTTTTGGCGCTTCATCCTGAATAAAAAGGGATGTGATCAAAATGTGACGTCATAAGTGGGCGGGGACTTGATACAAGCGCTGGTTGAGTACTTACGAGGCCCCGCCCACTATCAAGGTCACTCAGGAACTCATTGGTAGAATCCCTTCAAGGGAGGATCCTTGATGCTGGTGAGGGGCTCTTGATATAGGGAATTGGATCTGTGCTCCAGTTCCCTGAATTGTGCCTGAATACCTTCCTTCCCCCTCCCCCCACAGGCATTGTATAATCCTACGGGTTTAGCGCTTCCCAATGACTATACGTATTTGTAAAAACAGTTACAAGACCCTCACCTACTAATGACGTCACTCGAGAGCCCGAACTTTATTGGTAGAAACTTTTACAAGGCTCCACCCACTAATGACGTCATGCAAAAACAGGCATTTCATTGGTAGAAGCTTACAAGGCTCCGCCCATTAATGACGTCACTGAGAAATTAACAGAAGCTTATGTCTTTCTCTTCTCTCTCTTAGTAATAAATTCTCACTAGATGGCGACACCTGCTTAAAAAATATATAGAAATCGACTTGTTCATATATAAGTAGAATCTTGTGGGTTTAGCGCTTAGTTATGCTTATAATAATAATACATAAATCTAAGCAGTCTTAAAAACGTGCATAATATAGCTGCCTTTCAATATTTTCTAGCATATTCTGTACCTGTGTATTAAACAGAGACTTTAGTGGGGTTTTATTATTATATCCATGATGAAGCACTAAACCTGTAGGGGATCATACAGTGCAGGGATCTTGGTCCAAGGAACAGGAGTCATTTTCTCCTTATAAAGAATGTACTTGATTACTTCCACTTCCCCAGGTGATGTCTGACCACAGGATCTGACCATACCAAGGTAATATATTAATATTAATAAGCGCTAAACCCACATAGGTCATTCAGCTCAAGACGTACTAAATGAAGGTTTGATCCTCCGTCTGCAGAACGTTAGATTCGCTATATCACTTAGTTCCACGAATTATTCTTAACCACTTGTTATTTTGTTCTTCAAAGGTAAAACTAACTTAAGTGAACAAGGACAATTTGTTCTTATTTTTAGGATGGATTGTGTAGAAGACAGAAAATACTGCATCATGTACAAGTGACAAGTTGTCAACATCTCATAAGGAAGGGTTGCTAAGTGGCACAAATTTATTATAGTTTATCCATGAAAAGAATTTTGATTTCTACGTTTTCTGTGTACAATAAATATTCAACGCCATCTATTGGCTGGCGTCAATAACACTAACAAGTTGTCAACAGCAAGTCATAAGAGATGGTTGGTAAGGTGACGAAGTCTTTAAAACTGGCATTTCATTGGTAGAAACTCTTACAAGGCTCCGCCCACTAATGACATTAAAACTGGCATTTCATCGGTAGAAACTCTTACAAGGCTCCGCCCACTAATGACATTAAAACTGGCATTTCATTGGTAGAAACTCTTACAAGGCTCCACCCACTAATGACATTAAAACTGGCATTTCATTGGTAGAAACTCTTACAAGGTTCTGCCCACTAATGACATTAAAACTGGCATTTCATTGGTAGAAACTCTTACAAGGTTCTGCCCACTAATGACATTAAAACTGGCATTTCATTGGTAGAAACTCTTACAAGGCTCCGCCCACTAATGACATTAAAACTGGCATTTCATTGGTAGAAACTCTTACAAGGCTCCGCCCACTAATGACATTAAAACTGGCATTTCATTGGTAGAAACCCTTCCAAGTCTCCACCCACTTATGATGTCACTCAAAAACTGGTATTTCATTGGTAGAAACTCTTACAAGGCTCCGCCCACTAATGGCATCACTGACAGAAATCAACAGCTTCTTATGACTTGCTGTTTTCTCTCTTAGTCATAAATTCTCTCACTAGATGGCACAAATCGACTTGTGGGGTTTAGCTTAGCTATGACTATATATAATAATTGTGATTATAATAATGTTAATCATACAGAAAAAAAATGTAAGCAGTCTTAAAAACCTAAACAGAGACTTTAATGTTTTTTTATTATATTCGTGATGAAGCACTAAACCTGTAGGGGTCATACAGTGCAGGATCTTGGTCCAAGGAACTGGAGTCATTCTCTCCTTATACTGAATGTACCTGATTACTTCCAGTAATCAAGGAATAACTTGTTCTTATTTAGGATGGATTGTGTAGAAGACAGAAAATACTGCATCATGTACAAGTGACAAGTTGTCAACAACATCTCATAAGGAAGGGTTGCTAAGTGGCACAAATTTATTATAGTTTATCCATGAAAAAAATTAGATTTTTACGTTTTCTGTGTACAATAAATATTCAATGTCATCAATACTAAAAAATTGTCAACAGCAAGTCATAAGAGTTGGTTGCTAAGGTGACGAAGTACTCCCAGTGACATCACTGTAAAGCTATCATTTCATTGGTAGAAACTCTAGAAGGCTCCACCCACTAATGACGTAACTCAAAAACTCATTTCATTGGTAGAAACTCTTACAAGGCCCCACCCCCCTAATGACATCACTGGGAGAGAAATCAACAGCTTCTTATGACTTGCTGTTCTCTCTCTTAGCCATAAATTCTCTCACTAGATGGTGGCACCTGCTAAAAAAATAATTTTGATTTCTACATTTTTTGTGTACAATATTAAACGCCATCTATTGACGTCAATAGTACTAACAAGTTGTCAACATTATTATTATTATTATTACAATCAAGGGGGAAGCGCTAAACCCGGAGGATTATACAGCGCCTGGGGGGGGGATGTGGAAGGCATTCAGGCTTAATTTGGGGAACTGGAGCACAGATCCAATTCCCTAAATCAAGAGCCCCTCACCAACATCAAGGAACCTTCCTTGAGGGGAAGTTGTCAACAGCAAGTCATAAGAGATGGTTGCTAAGGTGACGAAGTGCACATATGACGTCACGTTATAGCTCACATTTCATTGGTAGAAACTATCCTGCAAAACAGCCAATCACAGTGACGGTAACATTACAGCCGCATGAATACCTGAAAGGCTTTTAATGTGAATGCTAATTGGTTGTTTTGGAGAAAGTAAACATTGGAAGCAGTCAGAGATAGCATATGCGCGGGAAGAATTTTCATCATAACATCTACTGTTTACTGTTCAGTTTCTGTTGAATGTTTCATTCTCCAGGATATTTCTGAATAAATTTTTGAGCACTAACAAATTATTAATTACTTAATTAAACCAATGAAATTAAATTTATTATTATTATAGGGGATTGCTAAACTCATATGGGCCACACAGCAAGTGGGGGTAATGGGAGACATTTATGTTCCATCCTAGGAATGGTAGGACAGGTACTATGATCAAGGGCCCTTCACCACCATCAAGGAACCTCCTTATATATATATATATATATATATATATATATATATATATATATATATATATATATATATATATATATATATATATATATATAATATACATATATATATATACGTATATATATATATATATATATATATATATATATATATATATATATATATATATATATATATATATATATATATATAATATATATATATATATATACATATATATATACATACATATATATACATATATACATATATATACATACATATATATACATATATATAAATACATATATATATATATATATATACATATATATATATATATATATACATATAGATATATATATATCTATATATATATATATATATATATATATATATATATATATATATATATATATATGTACATATATATATGTACATATACATATATTATATATATGTATATATTATATATATATATATTATATATAATATATATATATATTATATATTTTTTTTTTTTTTTTTTCAACAAGTCGGCCGTCTCCCACCGAGGCAGGGTGACCCAAAAAAGAAAGAAAATCCCCAAAAAGAAAATACTTTCATCATCATTCAACACTTTCACCACACTCGCACATTATCACTGTTTTTGCAGAGGTGCTCAGAATACAACAGTCTAGAAGCATACACATATATATATATATATATATATATATATATATATATATATATATATATAATATATATATATATATATATATATATATATATATATTATATATATATATATATATATATATATATATATATATATATATAATATATATATATATATATATATATATATATATAATATATATATATATATATATATATATATATATATATATATATATATATATATATATATATATATATATATATATATATATATATATATATATATATGACCAGTGCCTTATTTTGTGAGAAGTTGGATGATGTCAACATGCAAACTTACTCTTGAGAAACTTTCCCTCAGTGCCTTTAGCTTTTCTTCCAACATTGAATAGCTCCTGATGACACAGAGATGTGTGAAAGTACTTGAGCTGAAGATTTCCATCTCTGTGGCTTGTCTTGCATATATCTGCAGGGAATACATTTTTCATTTATGTACATACCTCTGATAAATTATGCACAGTATGTGGAGAATTAGTACTGTTCACTGACAGGAAGCACTTCACAGTCTCTCTTTATTATTATAATCAAAGGGGAAGTGCTAAACCCATAGGATTATACAGCACCTGTGGGATGATATGGAAGGTATTCAGGTTTATATGGTTTCTTTTAGGCTTTGAAGAACTGCCATCATCACTACTGTTGTGCTTTGGTATCATTATTAAGCAAAATTAAGAGTTATTTTCAGGCCACAATAAACAGTGGATAACTGAAACTGCAGAAACCAGACCCACATGATACAGGGGTTCTACTGTACATATTTTAAAAGAAAATAATACACTTCAGTTTTTATTAATATTTTTACTATACAAAGAAATAATAAATAGGTTCACTTGTGAAGTTCATGTGAATCTTTGCCCCTCTATTTATGCCATGCAAAAGAGAATGCTAGCTCAGAAATAAAATTATTTTTCACAGAACTCAAATTTAAGACTAGCAACAATAAAAATTTAAAGAAAACTAATGAATTTATTTCCAAGTTTATCATATTACAGGAACTGAACATTTTAAACTTGATCACCCACATGGGTTTAGCTCTTGTGTGAATAAATAAGCAACAAATCTGAAAATAACTTTAACAGTCGGGAAATGTTGTAACATAGCTGCATTATATACTTTAATACAGTGGAACCTCAAAAATCGAACTGCTCCCAACACAACCAATTATGTAAATGTATTTTTGTAAGTGCTTTTATAAGTGTATTTTTAAGGGTCTGAAATGGACTAATCTAATTTACATTATTCCTGATGGGAATAAATTCATTCAGTAAAGGCAGTCGAACAGACTTCTGGACCAAAGAAAGTTCGATATTTGAGGTTCCACTGTATATTTAAATTATTGTAAGTTGGCAATGAGATTTCTCATTGGTTGATAGATGAATCTGTCATGTCTTCTCTAATTATTATTCTTAATGATCACACATAGTCAACAGAGGAGTAACAGCAAGTCATAAGAGAGTTACAGTGCTGACCAACCCGAGTGATGTCGTCTGTGGGCGGAGCTTTGAAGTTAGTTTATTCAGGTACACCTACACATAAATACAGTTAATTAGCAGCATATGTGTAGATTACCTAGGATAACCCATAACTGACTTATTTCCCATGGGGTCCTTGAAACTGGTTGGATACTTACAAGACCTACCCATTAATGATGTCATTTAAGAACACATATGTCATTGTTAAAAACTATTACAAAACCCTGCCTACTAATGACATCACTCAAGAGCCTGCATTTCACTGGTAGAAACTCTTACAAGGCTCCACCAACTAATAATATCACTCAAAAAAACTGACATTTTATTGGTAGGACACAAAACGCCCCACCCATTGACGATGTCACTGGACGAGAATACAACAGCAGCTTATGACTTGCTGTTGCTCTCTTAGTCATAAATTCTCTCACTAGATGGTGGCATCTGCCAAAAAAATACTCAAATCAAACTTGTTCATACATAAATGTAAGGAGTCTTAAAACCTGTATAGCTAGAAATGCCTTTCAATATTTTTTTAATATATTCTACATCTACAATAATGACTATGTATTAGACAGACACTTTAGTGGGGTTTTATGATTATACATGCAGCCAGCAGTAACAGCTTGATCAGGCCCTGATCCACCACAAGGCCTGGTCACAGAAGACTGGGCCATGGTGGCAATGACCCCCGAAACCCTCCCCAGGTATGATGAAGCACTAAACCTGTAGGGGTTACATTGTGCAGAAGAGTGGGAGGTAATTTGGCTTGATCCAAGGAAGAAAGTAGCTCTATTTCTTTGGAATTGGAGAAATCCTCCTCCTTTCTTGGACTGAATTTGATTATTTCCCATTTCCCAGGCAATGTATGACCCACACGGTTTATGCTTTACCAGGAATATAACAACAATAACTAGATGTAGTACTCTGGTTGCTACACAGACAAAGGTATTCCCATATTCCACAAGCCCAGCCTCCTTTTACATCAATGTGCACAAAAGGAATACTGGAAGATAATCATAAAATTCTAATGCAGCAAAATATAAAAATGTATACATGTGTGTCTGTATGAAGGTACCTATGTATGTGTACACAGATGCATACTTGTGCATATGCATTCGTGTACCTATATATATATACTTGTGCATATGTGTACTCATGTGGCTGAAGGAGTTGAGTTTTAGCTCCTGGCAGCACTTCTCAATTGCCACTAAGATAAGATAAGATAAGATTTCGTTCGGATTTTTAACCCCGGAGGGTTAGCCACCCAGGATAACCCAAGAAAGTCAGTGCGTCATCAAGGACTGTCTAACTTATTTCCATTGTGGTCCTTAATCTTGTCCCCCAGGATGCGACCCACACCAGTCGACTAACACCCAGGTACCTATTTGCTGCTAGGTGAACAGGACAACAGGTGTAAGGAAACGTGTCGAAATGTTTCCACCCGCCGGGAATTGAACCCGGGTCCTCCGTGTGTGAAGCGGGAGCTTTAGCCACCAGGCCACCGGGCCACAGTCATTCCCTCCTAGCTTCATGGGCCCTATTATTCCTGCTCTTAAAACTACATATAGAGCCTCCCTCCCACACTTCAGTCATTCAACTTCCTCGCCACCCTCTGAGACTCAAAGTGGCTCATCTGTGTATTTAGCATGTGGCTGTGCCTTTGTGTAAGTGCACACTCAACAGGTACATGAGGCGAGTACTCATATGCACAAATGTGCGTATATAATCATTTGTGTATGTGCAAGTACTGTAAATATACATGTACACAAATGTATATCTGTATACATTATGTACTCATGTATATATACTTATTGTATGATCCTTATGGGTTTGCTGCTTCCCTATAATAATCTTAACTTCAAAATAATGCATTAATACAACTGCACCTGTAACTCACACAAAAAATAATTTCCACGAGCAACACAATGAATCTGATCACAGAAAATCATTATTTCTGGGTACTATATTTATCTTTATATTTGTAATTTTGCCAGTTGAGTCCTGGAGGTGGGAGGTACAGTGCCTGCACTCTGAAGCAGTATTTTAACTGTAGTGATGGAGTGAATGATGATGAAAGTGTTTCTTCTTTTTTGGGTCACCTTGCCTTGGTGAGAAACGGCCGATGTGTTAATAAAAAAAAATTGTAATTAACCCCACTGGGCAACCCTTGTGCATTTAGAGCTTTAGTTTTGAGTGTAATAATAATAATAATAACCCCATTGGGGCTGGACATCATATCTCCCCAACAACGTTTATTGGAGAGGCTGCAAAATTCCCAACGAACACCAAAGACACCCGTTAATGTTTTTCTTGTGCTGGCGTCATCAAACATCCCGCACAAGCAACTCTAAAATCAAGTAATTTTCTTTCCCACATTCACACGCTTAATTTTGAGTCGGATTTACAGAGTTCAAGTTTATCTGTGTCCCTACGCTTACGATGTCTCTTTTTAATAAGATCTTGTGGGTGGGGCATGAAGTATCTGAGTTTCTCCCAAAATTTGGCATCGCCCCACTTCACATATGTCTTCATGGAGATATAAAGTTGAAGTTTATCATCAAGTTCACTTTCTGGTGGAATCTGAAGAAAGAAATTGAATAAAATTTAAAATTCATTAACAAGAAAAACAGAATTGAATGTCATTAAAGAAGAGGGATGGGAAATTTGTTGCAGAATCAACTGCTTAAACTTCAAGGTTTTAAACCTTCAAGGGAGACAGCTCTTCCCCATGAATTGAATATTTATATTAATTCAAGGAAGATGCATTGATGCTGAAGGACTCTTGATCCAAAGAAATGCCTCCCATTCTCTACAGCATTCTATGACCCCTTTCAGGTTTAGTATTTCACAACAAAATTACCACATATATTTACGAGGAAGCACTAAACTTACACGAGTCATACAACACCAAGATCCAAGGAAGGGAAGGAGTGTTTCAATTCCTTGATGCAAGAGACCTCTCACTGGTATCAAGGAACTTCCCTTGTGGGGTTGACCATAAAATAAATTAACAAAAGCATTAACATCCATCAATATTCACTGAGAAAAGAATTCTTTTCAGATACTTACACAGTTACTAGCGGAAGAAAATCAACATCTTAATATGGCACTATGACTTTTTATACCAACTTTGGCTTGCCTTGTTAGTTCTTAAGTTCAGCCTTCACACCAATGTGCTGATATAACCCATACTGGGTGCTTTGACTCCCAGAACACCCTCCAGGTATACTCCAGGTATACCTTCCACTTCCCTAGATTAACCCTGACTCACGAAATCGTAATGACACGATTGCAAACAAACCATACCACGGGCGGGATTTGAACCCGAGGTCAGAGTCTCAATGCTCCAGACCGTCGCGTTAGCCACTGGGCCAGCTAGCTTCAATAAGATTCGTCCAACTAGCGGGAGATTCGTCTGTAAAAACTTGCATTTGTGGACACAGTGGTGCCTATGCTAACCTTCCTACAGTGTAGAAATACACCTAGTTGGACGAATCTTATTGAAGCTAGCTGGCCCAATGGCTAATGTGACGGTCTGGAGTTTTGAGACTCTCTGACTGCGGGTTCAAATCCCGCCCGTGGTATGGTTTGGATAAATTAACCCTGATTGTCTCCTATTTCCCAGGCACTGTACAGCTCTTAGGGGTTAAGCACTTCCCACAGATACAATTAAAATATATACATATAGCACCTGTGATCAGTTTTAAAAGCTTGCACCTACCTCTCCATAAACAATGACAATTAGCCTGTTAGTTCTGTCTTGCAAGGCCTGAGAGTGAGCAGCCTTGAACTCCAACTGACCCCATACGCTTTCAATGAAGTTTGATGAGAGCACCACCAGTGTCCGTCTACTGGCTTCCACACTCTGCAGGATCTGGTTCTGGATGTACTCGCCAGGGATCCAGTCACGATAATGGAGACATACTCGGTACTTGGGGTCACCAGATTCAAGCCCAGGAACCAAAACTTTATTAACAAATTCTTCATCCTGTTGAGGTACAATAAATTATGAAAATTATATAATTAAAAGTGTACAAATACATTACATACTTGAAGACAAAGCATACAATACCGGCAAGATGGGATAAGACAAATGCAGAATAATGCGATCCTTTATTCACATTTTGCCCATACAGTGGGTTTATAAAAAAAAAAAAAAACATTGTTTGGGTGAAACGCTGTCAATCAGTGATCACATTACACGTACTGCATTTGTCTCTCTTTACATTACATGCATGACTGCCTTGGGCCAAACTGGTTGGGGCATCCCCTACCAGGGCTTCACATACTTGGGTGGCTACAGTCAAAGACATTTAAGTAATGCCCAACATTTCCCAAATATGCATTACACCAGTAATGTTGCAAATCTCAAATTCAGCTTTACTAATTAATGTTTACAATGGTAAGATTACATCAACAAAAGTAATAAGGTACATACACAGAGAAATGTATATACTCTACTTTATCTCAGTGTATACCTAGATATTCCCTCAAAGAGGTTCCTTGATGCCTGTAAGGGACCTTTGATCCAAGGAACTGGAAATGCCCCCCATGTTTCTCAATCAAACCTGATAACACCACATTCTCCAACCCCAACCTGTTTTGTGCTCCCTCGTGAATAAAATAATAATAATCGGTGTACATATGTCAAGAGGTAAATCTCTGTTTATATACTTTACAATGAGTAGGCCAATTTTAAGGATTGACATATTCTTGACAGTTAATATACAGGTGAATTGCAACCACAAATGATCCATGTGCAGTCAATAGGCTTTAAGTTTAACAAACTAAAAAGAAATTAATGTTTTATTTGAAGTTACTGGAAGACATACCTTGTGAGAGTAACTGATGAAGGCATCATATTTCTTGTCAGCATCCATTTCATCTTCAGTTACGGCCCACAGGCACATGTGGTGTGTGAACAACCACACTTTAATTCCTTGCTTGTACTTGTAAAAACTGACAGTCCCTGTGTGTAGGAAATTAATTGTCAGTAAGCCTCCAATAGCAAGGGGTTAGTAATTCCTTCTCCTGTGTACATTACTGATTTTAAAAAGCGAAACTTTTGTTTTTCTTTGGGCCACCCTGCTTTGGTGGGATATGGCTGGTTTATTGAAAGAAGAAGAAGCCTCCAATACTGTAAAAAGAATCAAATTGCATTTTTCTAAGTGCAACACGCATTTAACTATATTTCAAATACTAAATACAGTGGACCCCCGGTTCGCGATATTAATCCGTTCCTGAGAGCTCATCGTAAACCAAAATTATCGGAAAGCGAATCAATTTTCCCCATAAGAAATAATGGAAATCAAATTAATCCGTGCAAGACACCCAAAAGTATGAAAAAAAAAACTTTTACCACATGAAATATTAAGTTTAATGCAATAGAACAATTACAATAACAACAATAACAATAGAATAATAACAATAGAATAATTGACACTTACCTCTAATGAAGATCTGGTGATGACTGATGGGATGGGAGGAGGGGAGAGTGTTGAACCTATTGTTTAGAAAGGGGAATTCCCCTCCATTAGGACTTAAGGTAGCAAGTCCTTTTCCGGGGTTACTTCCCTTCTTCTTTTAATGCCACTAGGACCAGCTTGAGAGTCACTGGACTTCTGTCGCACAACATATCTGTCCATAGAGGCCTGTACCTCTCATTCCTTTATGACTCTCCTAAAGTGGTTCACAACATTGTCAGTGTAATAGTCACCAGCATGGCTTGCAATAGCTGTGTTAGGGTGATTTTCATCCATAAAAGTTTGCAGTTCAACCCACTGTGCACACATTTCCTTAATTTTTGAAGTAGGCACAATGGATTCCACAACTGGCATAGGCTTCTCAGGGTTAGCCCCAAACCTTTCAAAATCTTTCTTAATTTCCATACTAATTCTCACCCTTTTTACCACAGGGTTGGCACTAGAAGCTTTCTTGGGGCCCATGGTGACTTATTTTGCAGAAACAAGCACCAAAAACAGTGATAATATGGATAATATGGAATGTACCGAATGTATCCTTAGATGTGCGCACACTCCATTGCAGACACTGCAAGGCTCCAGGCGGACATCAACCAAATCTTTCAGTGGGCTGCAGAAAACAATATGAAGTTCAACGATGAGAAATTTCAATTACTCAGATATGGTAAACATGAGGAAATTAAATCTTCATCAGAGTACAAAACAAATTCTGGCCACAAAATAGAGCGAAACACCAACGTCAAAGACCTAGGAGTGATTATGTCGGAGGATCTCACCTTCAAGGACCATAACATTGTATCAATCGCATCTGCTAGAAAAATGACAGGATGGATAATGAGAACCTTCAAAACTAGGGAGGCCAAGCCCATGATGACACTCTTCAGGTCACTTGTTCTATCTAGGCTGGAATATTGCTGCACTCTAACAGCACCTTTCAAGGCAGGTGAAATTGCCGACCTAGAAAATGTACAGAGAACTTTCACGGCGCGCATAACAGAGATAAAACACCTCAATTACTGGGAGCGCTTGAGGTTTCTAAACCTGTATTCCCTGGAACGCAGGAGGGAGAGATACATGATTATATACACCTGGAAAATCCTAGAGGGACTAGTACCAAACTTGCACACGAAAATCACTCACTACGAAAGCAAAAGACTTGGCAGACGATGCACCATCCCCCCAATGAAAAGCAGGGGTGTCACTAGCACGTTAAGAGACCATACAATAAGTGTCAGGGGCCCGAGACTGTTCAACTGCCTCCCAGCACACATAAGGGGGATTACCAACAGACCCCTGGCAGTCTTCAAGCTGGCACTGGACAAGCACCTAAAGTCAGTTCCTGATCAGCCGGGCTGTGGCTCGTACGTTGGTTTGCGTGCAGCCAGCAGCAACAGCCTGGTTGATCAGGCGCTGATCCACCAGGAGGCCTGGTCACAGACCGGGCCGCGGGGGCGTTGACCCCCGAAACTCTCTCCAGGTAAACTCCAGGTAAACTGGCTGGCTAGTAAACACTGGCACACAAGGGGCAGTCCAGGCCACACGTGGACACGTCTCGTATGAATCGTATTGCATACCGGGTTTTGTAACGGGAGGCGGGAGCAATACATGATTATATACACCTGGAAAATCCTAGAGGGACTAGTACCGAACTTGCACACGAAAATCACTCACTACGAAAGCAAAAGACTTGGCAGACGATGCAACATCCCCCCAATGAAAAGCAGGGGTGTCACTAGCACGTTAAGAGACCATACAATAAGTGTCAGGGGCCTGAGACTGTTCAACTGCCTCCCAGCATACATAAGGGGGATTACAAACAGACCCCTGGCAGTCTTCAAGCTGGCACTGGACAAGCACCTAAAGCCGGTTCCTGACCAGCTGGGCTGTGGCTCGTACGTTGGTTTGCGTGCAGCCAGCAGCAAGAGCCTGGTTGATCAGGCTCTGATCCACCAGGAGGCCTGGTCACAGACCGGGCCGCGGGGGCGTTGACCCCCGGAACTCTCTCCAGGTAAACTCCAGGTAATACCGGATTTATCGGATTTATCCAGGTAAACTCCAGGTACCGATAGCATCGTGAACCGGGGGTCCACTGTATATAAATACATGATTCTCCCTAACATTGTGATTACCATAACTCTTGTGTCAAAGTTTAAATGGCATCAGACAATTTTTTATTTAACATGCCAGCCGTCTCCCACAAAGGCAGGGTGAATCAAAAAAGAAACACTTTCAACATCATTCACACTATCACTGTCTTGCCACACGCTCTCAGATACAACAGTTTAGGTGTCACTTTAAAACAATAAATATCCCAAACAAAATATTCACCCTAAATAATTGTTCTTAGGAGCAACATTAATGATGTACTTCCAACAAAACACTCGCCAAGAAACAACCCAGTATTTCACCATCTTCTAAAGCTGGAGTCTTCACTCTTCCATGTGGACAATGTGATGAGAAATATATGAGTGAAACCTATCAACTAGACCAAACAAATATAATTATGCTTGCAGTAGGGACAACCATGTTGTCCACAGGGACACTACAGGCCACCTCATGAATGGAGACATGCCCAACTTATCTTGACCAAACTATAAGACATAAATACTTGGAAGCCTACCTGGATTTATACCAACAAATGTAGGTAACAGGAATATGAAGGGTATTCTACAGCTCCACACATCATTTAAGGCCTCACTTAGATTATGAGACTCAGTTCTGATGTTTATACTACAGAACAATGCATTGGAAAACATACAGAGACGGATGACAAAATTAATGTAGTGTATAAGGAAGCTTGCATATCAAGATAAGTTAAGAACTCTAAACCCACATTTGAAAGACAAAGAATAACAGAAGAAATGATGGAGATATACAATTGGAAAACAAGTACAAAGAGATATAATAAGTAGGGAACTAAGAATATCTTACCAAGAGAAATTTGAAACAACGAAAGGATATAGGAAATTACTGATTTGGCAAAGGAGCTATAGATGAGCGAAACAACCTGCCAAGTAGTTACTGAACAAATATACGAGTGATAGCCGAGGGTCTGAGAAAGACCTGACAAGTGGGGGGCCAGAAGGCCTATTGTAGGCCTACTGCAATGCTGTTTCTTGTTCTTCTTCCTGTTTTAAGTAATTTATTCTTCATGTTAATATTTGGGTGAGTTACAGCCATAATAACCCACACAGATTCAACAGGATTTAAACCTAGTATCTAGCTTTAAGAGAATACACTAAAACAATATCCAAATCTAATTTGTATACAGAAACCAATAGGCAAGTGTTTAGTCTCATTTTTCTAATTAACTGCTAGTGAAGGGATATCATATCAGAGCTTCCCTCCCATTCCTTGGATCAAACATGATTACCTCACCATTTCCCAGGCACTGTAGCAATAGTGTTTATTGCATCCACATAACTACTACATAGCTCGGTTGGTAGCGCATTCAGTTCACACACTGAGGTACAGGGATCAATCCCCGGTACAGGTGGAAATATCGGGGCATATTTCCTTAAGACACCTGCTGTCTGTGTTCACCTAGCAGTAAATAGGTACTTGAATGTTATCTGACTGGTGTGGGTTGCATCCTGAGGGCAAAATTAACCTAATTGGCCCAAAATGCTCTGCATAACCAGGGGTTTTCCATATAGTATGTCAATGATGTCAGCTATGGTCTGTGTAAGTTGTATCACATACTTATTATTATTAATATAGTATAGTATTAATCTACATTGCCATCTTATCAAGAACATTCAGAAATACCAATGTTATACAAAAACTGTGTTGACTAAAAAAATTGATAGATCTCATAAAAGGTAAAATAATATAAGTGAAGAGAGAAAATGAAGATGAAAGAAGAGACTGGGAATACTGTAACTTACCAAGCACAGCAAAGAGAATGAGGAATATCAAGATAGCCACAATAGTGATGATAACCATAGGCTGCATGAAGAAGGGGCACAGGGAGTTCTCACTGATGGTCATCAGAGATTCAGCCTCATCCTTACACCGTATGTCATTAAAGTCATTAACCTGTAAGGAGAATGGGAATATGTATATATTATACTGCGAGTTAAGAGACTCCTCTAGGTAGGTTTTTCGAGGCTGCTGAGGGACTGTATAACTCCTATGTAGTATTTAGCTCTCCACATTAGAATAATAAAAATAATAGAGGAGGGGTGTCCAATTTACCGAAAATTCCGTTATAATCAAAGTTTCTATTAAGTAAATGTAATTTGCTTAATACGGCACAAAAAGGTTGTCTCTACCACAGCAATCAATGGACAAGTCCTGGATGAAGCCTGGACCATACAAACCTGCAAATAAGCAGAAATGGTCCATTTTATCGTGCATATGGCAGGACCATAAAGCCATTCAATATAGCAGTTTGGTCCACTTCATGATTATTTTAATCTGACATCCCTTTGTCCACCAACATTTCTGTCCATTTTATCCAACTTCACTTTACGAAGAGTTCATTATACAGGACTTTTACTGTATGTTGTTTCAAGAGGTTCACAGGAGTTCACACACCAAGCAAATACGTACATGCAATAAGAAGGATGAAAAAGAAACAGTAAAGTTTATAATCAAGAGTAACAATATAAGCATCAGGATCCTAAGCTCTGAAGAAGCACCCCTCAAGGAAGGTTCCTTGATGTTGGTGAGGGGCTCTTGATTTAGGGAATTGGATCTGTGCTCCAGTTCCCCGAATTAAGCCTGAATGCCTTCCACATCCCCCCCAGGTGCTGTATAATCCTCCGGGTTTAGCGCTTCCCCCTTGATTATAATAATAATAATCTGAAGAAGAAATTGCTGTTAATTGAGACTTGAAACCATGAACAGATTCCTGAATTTTAAAGACAATGATGATAAAATACTACTACCAAAACTATTACTACTACTAATAATAATAAAATATAAAAATGCAAAGACCATAAGAAACTATTAAGGTAGTAAAGTTTTAAATGTATTCTTGATAATTCTCAATAAAGTAAAAATAAATGTAAAAATAACTATTAAAAAAGATCCAAAGCTCCAACAAAGTCTAAGATTTATTTCTTTGCAAAGGTTACAACGTGTAACTACTATCAAGCTGGCACTGGACAAGCACCTAAAGTCAGTTCCTGATCAGCCGGGCTGTGGCTCGTACGTTAGTTTGCGTTCAGCAACAGCCTGGTTGATCAGGCTCTGATCCACCAGGAGGCCTGGTCACAGACCGGGCCGCGGGGGCGTTGACCCCCGGAACTCTCTCCAGGTAAACTCCAGGTATCATGCTGGGAAATTTCAGGCAGCCTAATCCTAATACGTACTTAAAGACTACTTAAGTCTAGACAAAATAAAAGTGGTTGCACATCAACATTACCTTCCTTGATGGCACGTGTAGGAAGTTCAAGAAGTCAATTGTATCACAGCTACACATCCATGGATTATTTCCCAGGCTGAGATTCATATCTGTTATATTGAAGAATTCCAAAAGTGATTCTGGTAGAGCCGTGAGATTATTCCCTCGTACATCGAGGGCTTTCAAGCTTTCTGGGAAGTACGATTCGTTTATGAACGAGAGTTTATTGTTCGGTATAGTCAAGTTGACAAGTCTTGAATACATGGGATCTTGCAGCTTATCTAAATGTGTAATGCTGTTGTTCCTCATGTTTAAGGTGATGAAATAATCTTTCCTAATACCATAATTATCAATGTCACACGTTGGTAAGTCTTTGAGATCCTTATAAGAGCAATCAATGATAAGCATCTCATCATGTGGGCGCCAATAAGAGGTGCAGTTTGAACATGGATCCTGCTTGCAAACTAGGAGTCTTGTATCTACGGTCAATAATTTCTGAGTTCCTCGTTCAGGAATCTTGCATGTTACATTATCAATATCCTCTACTCTAATTTTGAATAAATCCCCTTCTTTTGGGGTTTTTCCTTGAGCCATTCTTGCAAACTGATAGAGCATACAGTTGCACTCAAGGTAATTTCCCTCAAGTGAGAGTTCAACAAATTTTTTACTGTACTGTACTGACCATAGGTATGAGAGATCGATTATCTTTATGTCATTGTTCTTCAAGTTCAGTTTCACAGATTCTCTTAAGAATAGTAATGAATGCAAATCGATTTCCTGAATTAGATTCCCAGACAAATCAACAGATTCTAATTTCAAAAATACTGTGTTGAAGGAACCAGGAATATATTGAAATTTGTTATCATTCAGGATAATATTTTTCAATTCCGTTTGGCGAGAAAGTGGAAAGTAACTTTCAGCCGAGCTGTACAGTCCATGTAGAGACCCAACATTATTTGGAGATGGAATCTTATTGTGGCCTAAATCCAAATCTGTCAGAACAGTTTTAGGATAAGGGAATGATGTGCTTTTCAAAAGTGTCAGCTCATTGTGATTTAAATAAAGCTTTTTCAAGGATTTACACTTTTTAAAAGCAGTGTCTGGTAAATCTGAAAGTCTATTATTTCCTAAGTCAAGTATCTCAAGATTTTTCAGATTATCAAAAGTTTTGGATCCTAAATCTTTTAAGAGATTTGAACTAAGATTTAAGTTCTTGACTGCTGTAATGTCAGAAAATACATCACCAGACAACTGTTCCAATTTATTTCTTTGAAGATTTAGACTTGTCAGATTCTTTAATCCATTAAACAAGTTTTCCTGAATGCTAGTAAGCAGATTACTACTTAAATCCAAGTTCTCAAGAAAGGGAACACTTAAGAATAGTTCTGAACGGATTTCACTCAAGGCATTATTCTGTAGACTAACATTAGTAAGCTTTGTTAGATTTCTAAACAAATTGACAGGTAGATGAGTTAAGCTGTTGCTTGATAGGTCAATTTCTCTTAGTTCAACTGTATATGAGAATAAAGTTTCTGGAACTGCGTCCAAATTACTGGTTACAAATCTCAATGATTTCAGCTTTGGAGTGGCATCAAATATATTATGTGGAAGCTTGGTGAAGTGATGATTTCTCACATGAAAAATTTGCAAACTGCTCAGGCCATGAAGGTGCCAATGTTGCAAGCTTTGCCCAAGATGTTGAGCATCGCCCAGTAGCTTGAGTGAGGTAATATTCTCAGGTCGTGCACCAAGTTTAAGTGCAATTTCGCCAAATGATACACTTTGAAGAGGACATCCCAACACATCAAGCTGGGACACTGTGGGAAAGCTACAATCTTCCATGAGTGCAAAGTTTATGAGTTTCACAGACTTTTCACACTGTAACTGAAGAACTCCATCTTGGAATAGAGTCACTGTATATCGTTCTTGGTTGGCTGACTCTGGACATATCATAGAGTTGGCATGTGTCTCACACTTGCCACAAGATAAGGTATAGGTGGTCCCGCCCGCCGCCCACACCCACAGCAGGAAGGCGGGCAGGAGCCTGCAAGATGACATGGTGTCAAGAAAGCTCCAGTCACCTGGATTTAACGTGGTTCATCCTCACTCTGGCTGCCAACCAACCTCTTCAGCACCACAACCTGAGGAAATGGGGTATATTAAAATACAGCACAATACAAATTGCCATAAACAGGTTTTAAAATATATATGCTAGGACTCAGTGTCTTCCTTGGGGAGGGGGAGGGGATGGGACAGAGAGATTCTTCAAATGATCTTCCCTTCCCTTTCTTCCTCACATTATCGTGCCTTTCAAACTGCATTATGCATTTCTTTCAAAGGGTGTGCTTGGATGATGAAGGGCTCTCGATCCAATGAACTGAAGCTATCCTCCACTTCTTTGTATCAAACCTGATTATCTCCCATTCCTGACACTGTGAATCCTATGGGCTAACTCTAGCTCTTCTTTCCTCTTGCTCAAGTACGTACAATTATCATACATATTGTATATTACGGAGGATAATTATAAGATAGTCTATCCTTCCCAGCCCTTCACTACCCTGTGCAATATCTCATTCAACCAGCGAAGGGTTCTTGATCCAGGTAATTGGATCTACTCTCCACTTCCCTGCATCAAACCTGATTCCCTTTCCCCAAGCTCTGTATGACCCCTACAGATTTAGCGCATTCCCAATAATAATAATAATCTGAAATCTGCCTTCTTCGAGCCACACTGCAATTATTATTATTATTATTATTATTATTATTATTATTATTATTATTATTATTATTATTATTATGGACAATAGGTAATTAGGTTTGATATGAAGATGTGGTCATCAGCTCCAGTTGCCCTGGATCAAGAACTCTTCAGTAGCATCAAGGTACTGACTGGCCTTGAAGGACTACAGAGTGAAAGTGAAGGTGATTCACTCTACCAGGAAAGTCCACCCACCCGACCTAAGACACCAGGCAAGTGAAAGTCTCTCTCCTGGCCATAATATACACTTATTATAGGGGTGTATCTCTAGGTGTGTGTACACGTGTATATGTATATGTATATATAACATAATATAAATATATATATATATATATATATATATATATATATATATATATATATATATATATATATATATATATATATAATATATATATATATATATATATATATATATATATATATAATATACATACATTACATACATATGCATGACAGACAACCGGATGGAGGCAGCAATGGTATTGTGAAAGACTTCCCTTCATCACTTAAATACATGTCAAGGGCGATCGCAATACTGGGGTATCCACAATACAAAAGCCATCACAATACTGGGGTATCTACAATACCAGGGCGATCGCAATACTGGGGTATCCACAATACGAAAGCCATCACAATACTGGGGTATCTACAATACCAGGGCGATCGCAATACTGGGGTATCTACAATACCAGGGCGATCGCAATACTGGGGTATCCACAATACAAAAGCCATCACAATACTGGGGTATCTACAATACCAGGGCGATCGCAATACTGGGGTATCCACAATACGAAAGCCATCACAATACTGGGGTATCTACAATACCAGGGCGATCGCAATACTGGGGTATCTACAATACCAGGGCGATCGCAATACTGGGGTATCTACAATACAAAAGCCATCACAATACTGGGGTATCTACAATACCAGGGCGATCGCAATACTGGGGTATCCACAATACGAAAGCCATCACAATACTGGGGTATCTACAATACCAGGGCGATCGCAATACTGGGGTATCTACAATACAAAAGCCATCACAATACTGGGGTATCTACAATACCAGGGCGATCACAATACTGGGGTATCCACAATACCAGGGCAATTACAATACTGGGATACCCACAATACCAGGGCAATCACAATACCAGGGCAACCACAATACTGGGGTACCGACAATACCAGGGCGATCATAATACCAGGTCAACCACAATACTGGGACACCCACAATACCAGGGCAACCACAATACTGGGGTACCCACAATACCAGGGCAACTACAATACTGGGACACCCACAATACCAGGGCAACCACAATACTGGGGTACCCACAATAAGAGGGCAACCACAATACTGGGATACCCACAATAAGAGGGCAATCACAATACCAGGGCAACCACAATACTGGGGTACCCACAATACCAGGGCAATCATAATACCAGGCCAACCACAATACTGGGACACCCACAATACCAGGGCAATCACAATACCAAGCCAACCACAAAACCGAGGTACCCACAATACCAGGGCGATCATAATACCAGGCCAACCACAATACTGGGATACCCACAATACCAGGGCAACCACAATACTGGGGTACCCACAATACCAGGCTAACCACAATACTTGGATACCCACAATACCAGGGCAACCACAATACTGGGGTACCCACAATACCAGGCCAACCACAATACTGGGATACCCACAATACCAGGGCAATCATAATACCAGGCCAACCACAATACTGGGGTACCCACAATACCAGGCCAACCACAATACTGCGGTATCCACAATACCAGGCCAACCACAATACTGGGGTACCCACAATACCAGGCCAACCACAATACTGGGGTACCCACAATACCAGGCCAACAACAATACTGGGGTACCCACAATACCAGGCCAACCACAATACTGGGGTACCCACAATACCAGGCCAACCACAATACTGGGGTACCCACAATACCAGGCCAACAACAATACTGGGGTACCCACAATACCAGGCCAACCACAATACTGGGGTACCCACAATACCAGGCCAACCACAATACTGGGGTACCCACAATACCAGGCCAACCACAATACTGGGGTACCCACAATACCAGGCCAACAACAATACTGGGGTACCCACAATACCAGGCCAACCACAATACTGGGGTACCCACAATACCAGGCCAACCACAATACTGGGGTACCCACAATACCAGGCCAACCACAATACTGGGGTACCCACAATACCAGGCCAACAACAATACTGGGGTACCCACAATACCAGGCCAACCACAATACTGGGGTACCCACAATACCAGGCCAACCACAATACTGGGGTACCCACAATACCAGGCCAACCACAATACTGGGGTACCCACAATACCAGGCCAACCACAATACTGGGGTACCCACAATACCAGGCCAACCACAATACTGGGGTACCCACAATACCAGGCCAACAACAATACTGGGGTACCCACAATACCAGGCCAACAACAATACTGGGGTACCCACAATACCAGGCCAACCACAATACTGGGGTACCCACAATACCAGGCCAACCACAATACTGGGGTACCCACAATACCAGGCCAACAACAATACTGGGGTACCCACAATACCAGGCCAACCACAATACTGGGGTACCCACAATACCAGGCCAACAACAATACTGGGGTACCCACAATACCAGGCCAACAACAATACTGGGGTACCCACAATACCAGGCCAACCACAATACTGGGGTACCCACAATACCAGGCCAACAACAATACTGGGGTACCCACAATACCAGGCCAACAACAATACTGGGGTACCCACAATACCAGGCCAACAACAATACTGGGGTACCCACAATACCAGGCCAACCACAATACTGGGGTACCCACAATACCAGGCCAACCACAATACTGGGGTACCCACAATACCAGGCCAACAACAATACTGGGGTACCCACAATACCAGGCCAACAACAATACTGGGGTACCCACAATACCAGGCCAACAACAATACTGGGGTACCCACAATACCAGGCCAACAACAATACTGGGGTACCCACAATACCAGGCCAACAACAATACTGGGGTACCCACAATACCAGGCCAACCACAATACTGGGGTACCCACAATACCAGGCCAACCACAATACTGGGGTACCCACCATACCAGGCCAACCACAATACTGCGGTACCCACAATACCAGGGCAATCATAATACCAGGCCAACCACAATACTGGGGTACCCACAATACCAGGCCAACCACAATACTGGGGTACCCACAATACCAGGGCAATCATAATACCAGGCCAACCACAATACTGGGGTACCCACCATACCAGGCCAACCACAATACTGCGGTACCCACAATACCAGGGCAATCATAATACCAGGCCAACCACAATACTGGGGTACCCACCATACCAGGCCAACCACAATACTGCGGTACCCACAATACCAGGGCAATCATAATACCAGGCCAACCACAATACTGGGGTACCCACAATACCAGGCCAACCACAATACTGGGGTACCCACAATACCAGGCCAACCACAATACTGGGGTACCCACAATACCAGGCCAACCACAAAACCGGGGCACCAATAATAATAAGAGAGCATTTAAAAATGGTAATTCCCAAGTGATAGTAACTCCAGCTCTGCTACCATGAAACTTTCGAAGGTACCATAATGGAAGGAACCTTAATGGAATACCTGATGATAGTCGGACTTGAGTCCTGGAAATGGGAAGTACAATGCCTGCACTTTAAAGGAGGGGTTTGGGATATTGGCAGTTTGGAGGGATATGTTGTGTATCTTTATACGTATATGCTTCTAAACTGTTATATTCTGAGCACCTCTGCAAAAGCAGTGATAATGTGTGAGTGTGGTGAAAGTGTTGAATGATGAAAGTATTTTCTTTTTGGGGATTTACTTTCTTTTTTTGGGTCACCCTGCCTCGGTGGGAGACGGCCGACTTGTTGAAAAAAAAAAAAAAAAAAAACCTGGAATGCGTTCCGGGGGTCAACGCCCCCCAGCCCGGTCTGTGACCAGGCCTTGCGATGAATCACGACCTGATCAACCAGGCTGTTACTGCTGACCGCACATAAACCAGTGTACGAACCACAGCCCGGCTGGTCAGGTACTGACTTTAGGTGCTTGTCCAGCTCCTCCTCGAAGTCAGCCAGGGGTCTATTGGTAATCCCCCTTATGTATGCTGGGAGGCAGTTGAACAGTCTTGGGCCCCTGACACTTATTGTGTTGTCTCTTAGTGTACTCATGACATCCCTGCTTTTCACTGGGGTGATGCTGTACCGCCTGGCTAGTCTTCGGCTTTCGTAGGAGTGATTTCCGCCATCACCATCGCGTTACTGAAGTCTCCCAGCTCAGACTGAGAATTTTCAACTCCCGTCTGGGAGATCGGAAGTTCGAGTCTACACCATCTTACACACACACACACACACACACACACACACACACACACACACAATGCATAATATCCATCCTGCATGATGGAATATGACGGTGAAACATTGCTAGCCTTTGTTCTCACTGTGTAACTATCATATAGAACAGCGTAGTAGCGTACTGGTTTATCCAATTTTCCAAAATATAAAAAAAAATGAAGTGCTAAACTTGTGTGAGTCATTCAGCTCGAGTTGTTCTGAAGGCTCGATCCTCCGTCCGCTAATAGAGAAACTTTACCTGTCCATCACCATTCTTTCCATCTCCTGCTGCTGTAGCTGTCACTTCCACTGTTTAGCTGCTCGTGTAAGGTGTTTATGTTGGGTAAGTCTCTGCCTGCCTCCTCTCCCTCTTGCTGTTGCTGTTGCTACTGCTGCAGGCTGCTGGTGCTGCTGCAGGCTGCTGCTGGTGCTGCTGCAGGCTGCTGCTGGTGCTGCTGCAGGCTGTTGTTGCTGCAGGCTGTTGCTGGTGCTGCTGCAGGCTGTTGTTGCTGCAGGCTGCTGGTGCTGCTGCAGGCTGCTGGTGCTGCTGCAGGCTGCTGCTGGTGCTGCTGCAGGCTGCTGCTGGTGCTGCTGCAGGCTGCTGCTGGTGCTGCTGCAGGCTGTTGCTGGTGCTGCTGCAGGCTGTTGTTGCTGCAGGCTGTTGCTGGTGCTGCTGCTGCTGCTGCTGCTGCTGCAGGCTGCTGCTGGTGCTGCTGCAGGCTGCTGCTGGTGCTGCTGCAGTCTGCTGCTGGTGCTGCTGCAGGCTGCTGCTAGTGCTGCTGCAGGCTGCTGCTGGTGCTGCTGCAGGCTGTTGTTGGTGCTGCTGTAGGCTGGTGCTGGTGCTGCTGCAGTCTGCTGCAGGCTGTTGTTGGTGCTGCTGCAGTCTGCTGCTGGTGCTGTAGGCTGTTGCTGGTGCTGCTGCAGGCTGCTGCTGGTGCTGCTGCAGGCTGTTGCTGGTGCTGCTGCAGGCTGTTGCTGCTGCAGGCTGTTGCTGGTGCTGCTGCTGGTGCTGCTGCAGGCTGCTGCTGGTGCTGCTGCAGGCTGCTGCTGGTGCTGCTGCAGGCTGCTGCTGGTGCTGCTGCAGGCTGCTGCTGGTGCTGCTGCAGGCTGCTGCTGGTGCTGCTGCAGGCTGCTGCTGGTGCTGCTGCAGGCTGCTGCTAGTGCTGCTGCAGGCTACTGTTGGTGCTGCTGCAGGCTGCTGCTAGTGCTGCTGCAGGCTACTGCTGGTGCTGCTGCAGGCTGCTGCTGGTGCTGCTGCAGGCTGTTGCTGGTGCTGCTGCAGGCTGTTGCTGGTGCTGCTGCTGGTGCTGCTGCAGGCTGCTGCTGGTGCTGCTGCAGGCTGCTGCTGGTGCTGCTGCAGGCTGTTGCTGGTGCTGCTGCAGTCTGCTGCTGGTGCTGCTGTAGGCTGTTGCTGGTGCTGCTGCAGGCTGCTGCTGGTGCTGCTGCAGGCTGTTGCTGGTGCTGCTGCAGGCTGTTGTTGGTGCTGCTGCAGGCTGCTGCTGGTGCTGCTGCAGGCTGTTGCTGGTGCTGCTGCAGGCTGTTGCTGCTGCAGGCTGTTGCTGGTGCTGCTGCTGCTGCTGGTGCTGCTGCAGGCTGCTGCTGGTGCTGCTGCAGGCTGCTGCTGGTGCTGCTGCAGTCTGCTGCTGGTGCTGCTGCAGGCTGCTGCTGGTGCTGCTGCAGGCTGCTGCTGGTGCTGCTGCAGTCTGCTGCAGGCTGCTGCTGGTGCTGCTGCAGGCTGCTGCTGCAGGCTGCTGCTGGTGCTGCTGCAGGCTGCTGCTGGTGCTGCTGCAGTCTGCTGCTGGTGCTGCTGCAGGCTGCTGCTGGTGCTGCTGCAGGCTGCTGCTAGTGCTGCTGCAGGCTGCTGCTGGTGCTGCTGCAGGCTGCTAGTGCTGCTGCAGGCTACTGCTGGTGCTGCTGCAGGCTGCTGCTGGTGCTGCTGCAGTCTGCTGCTGGTGCTGCTGCAGGCTGCTGCTGGTGCTGCTGCAGGCTGCTGCTAGTGCTGCTGCAGGCTACTGCTGGTGCTGCTGCAGGCTGCTGCTAGTGCTGCTGCAGGCTGCTGCTGGTGCTGCTGCAGGCTGCTGCTGGTGCTGCTGCAGGCTGCTGCTGGTGCTGCTGTAGGCTGCTGCTGGTGCTGCTGCAGGCTGCTGCTGGTGCTGCTGCAGTCTGCTGCTGGTGCTGCTGCAGGCTGTTGCTGGTGCTGCTGCAGGCTGTTGCTGGTGCTGCTGCTGGTGCTGCTGCAGGCTGCTGCTGGTGCTGCTGCAGGCTGCTGCTGGTGCTGCTGCAGTCTGCTGCTGGTGCTGCTGCAGGCTGCTGCTGGTGCTGCTGCAGGCTGCTGCTGGTGCTGCTGGTGCTGCTGCAGGCTGCTGGTGCTGCAGTCTGCTGCTGGTGCTGCTGCAGGCTGTTGCTGGTGCTGCTGCAGGCTACTGCTGGTGCTGCTGCAGGCTGCTGCTGGTGCTGCTGCAGGTCCTCCTCTTGGTTAAGTCTCCGCCTACCTGCTCGCCCTTTTTTTGCTGCTGCTGCTGCTGCTGCTGCTGCTGCTGCAGTCTGCTGCTGGTGCTGCTGCAGGCTGCTGCTGGTGCTGCTGCAGGCTGCTGCTGGTGCTGCTGCAGGCTGCTGCTGGTGCAGGCTGCTGCTGGTGCTGCTGCAGCAGTCTGCTGCTGGTGCCGCTGGTGCCGCCGCCGCCGCCGCCGCCGCCGCTCCTGCTGCCGAAGTCAGATCCTCCTCCTATTAAGTCTCCGCCTACCTGCTCGCCCCTTTTTTTTTTGCTGCTGCTGCTGCTGCTGCTGCTGCTGCTGCCGCCGCTGCTGCTGCTGCTGCTGCTGCTGCTGCTGCTGCTGCTGCTGCTGCTGCTGCTGCCGCCGCTGCTGCTGCTGTTGCCGCCGCCGCCGCCACCGCTGCCGCTCCTGCTGCCGAAGTCAGATCCTCCTCCTGTTAAGTCTCCGCCTACCTGCCCGCCCTTTCACCGCCATCTCTCATTAACTTCGTCACTTGACCCATATTGTCAGTGCCGCTCAGACGGAAGTGAACGTGCAGCTACGTTACAACTCTCGCAATCGTAATTGTAGATGAAAGGTATTAACTAGGAAGGAGGTAGCAGAGGCGGTGGTGGACCGATTAGAGTCAGGTTGGGTAAGATTCGTCAAGAAATAGGACAAGAGCTTCCTGACCCGCACTGGAGCTTTTGGTCATCTGACCGAGGACTTCCGCTGGCCTACCGGTACACCCCTTTAAAAATTAAGATTATATACCAATTAAAGCTAAAACAAGTCTCCCGGATTCCGAAGAACTGCAAGATGAATATTAGTGCTCCACTAACTGGTTTTTTCAACATATCACCGCAAACAGGTTTCGTACCTGGCCTGTAGAAGACAGCCAGTGTGATATCTGTCTGCAAAACGGGCGACGAGTCCTACCACTGAATTATTGTCCGATCAGCCTGAGCTTAATAGTGGGGAAATTATTAAACAATAATATCAGATATAACTGGAAGCCACGTTAGTGAACATAATGTTATTAACGAGTCTCTACACTGATTCGCAAGAGGGCGTTCTTGCTTAACAAATACTGTATACTGAGTAGTCTTAAGTAATTTTGTCTGACTTTTTTGGGTTATCCTAGGTTCTCTACACACATTCTGCTATGTATGATAATCTATGTAGCTGTATTTGTGTATATCTAAATAAAATTACTTAATTTGAGCATGTGAGCCAAGGGTCCCGCCATCTGGAAACTTCTCTGGTTCTGCACGATGGTGTCTGGTATAAATGAGAGCCGATTCAAGGCATGTTCTTCTGATTCTGCCTTTTTCTCAACCCTGCCTGCCTGGGTGAGTACATGTGGTGTGATGCCATGTTACCATGTAAAACACAGCCATTGACTGTAAAGAATTTATTGTGCCTGTCTACTGCAGTCGAGGATTAAACAGTAATGGAGGTGTAGTGCTGAGAAAGACTGATCCTATAAGCTCCAAGAAAGAATAAATTACAATTCCTCATTTCATTTTACTGCCTTGTTCAGAGTGGAAATACATCACGTCGTCCATGTTTGTAGACTTATGATATACTTGTAAAGTTAGTCGTCACTGTAATTGCAGAGACCTATATAGAAGAAAGATAATATTTTTGTTGACGTACGCCTCTTCTAGCGGGAGTCTGATGGAAGACTCGACGTCTGCCATGTTGAATCTTCTGGGCGTTACTACGACGTTGTCATCCACATATATTAGCGAGACTATGTTGGTATGGATAAGGAAAGCATACTCTTCTGCCTCCAGTAACCCACAGTTTCTAGAAAAGGAATACAATATTATTCACCAAACATCTTCAAAACTACACTTCCCTACTTCATCCACGACAGCAGACGAACGAGTTTAGTTTAATATGTTTATTATGCACCCCATACCCATCCTGTGGGCGGTAGTCAAAAGATTACAGAGGTACAGAAATGGTCCAGGGACTGGACTCCAAAGTTTTGATAGCTGAGCAAGTTACAAATGTAATGAACTAGATCTGGTCACAATCGTGACCAAGTACAAAGGTAATGAGCTCCATGTAGAGCTGGTCACACTCATGACTAATTACAAAGTTAATGAACTAGATTTGGTTACAATAATGAGAATTGACAAAGGTAATGAGCTCCAGATAGAGCTAGTCACAATCGTGAACATATAATTACAATCATGAACAATTTTCAGAGTAATGATCAGCTAACAAACATTGTAGGGAATTCATCAGATGCCAACAGACGCTGCTAGGTACCTGTCCCTCCTCGGCAAGACAGCCACACAGCCATTGCAAATAGCAGCAAGTTGCCGCGGGATCTGTTTGCAGGAGAGGCCAGCGACTCCGCTAGCAGCCCAAGGGAGAGCCGCCCTGGACGATACAACAAAATCTCAACATCTCCAAGACAGATAAATATCCAGTCAGATCTGTAGGCCTACCTAACATGAAAAGAGGCTACCAATATCTGCACGGGTGAGTTATGAATAGTCACTACCGCTATTAAGAATCTCATCAACAGGAAACCCAGAAAATAAAATAATCTTGTTGATATTAGAGTCGAGGTGTGATACCATGCTGCAGCTGCGACAAAGTCTACGTGGAACAAACGGCCAGACGAGTAGACATATGCATTATTGAACACAAATATGCCTGTCGTATAATCTTAACAAAACTCGTCTATAAAGAAGAAAATTTACGTAGACGTCGTTGTCTCGAATCAGAAGTTATCAGTCTGGGCAGTACAGCTGTACAGAACATCGGGAATATCAATCCACCAGGGATTGATCAAGTCCCTGAGGGACGAAACGTCTTATCAGTAAATGCCATAAACTGCATACTGCATTGTATATTATTTACATACCTGCCAGTATACTTTACTGCTGATATTCAGAACACCGGGAGTGTTTAACGTTCCAAGAGTTTTGGCTAAACTGTCAGGGGCGGGGTGGGGGGATTACTATCACATTCATGGGGGGAAGGGAGGGACGCTAAACCCTTAGGGGTCTGTCAGTGTTGGGGGGAACCAGTGTGCTCTACACGCCCTGCCTACATCACACCTGTCCTTTTCTGCCACATTTTCCCGTGAAACTTGCCCATGTTTTCCTCTATATTGGAGAGAAAAAGTTGCTGATGAGGGAGGTGTATCCTCAGGGAACCTTCCAAAAGCTTCACAGTTAAGTAATTTATACCAGTCCTCCTGTTTTTATCGGTGACTCTCTTAACTAGTTCTCTTGTTTTTCCCACGTTTCCTTGAACTATTCTGGCAATTGAGAGCAAGCAAGCCGACCAGCCAGCTAGCCAGCTAGCCAGCGAGCGAGAGAGAGCCAGCTAGCCAGGCAGTCTGCCCACCAGACAGCCAGCGAGTGAGAGCCAGCTAGCCAGGCAGACTGCCGACCAGACAGCCAGCGAGTGAGAGCCAGCTAGCCAGGCAGACTGCCCACCAGACAGCCAGCGAGTGAGAGCCAGCTAGCCAGGCAGACTGCCCACCAGACAGCCAGCGAGTGAGAGCCAGCTAGCCAGGCAGACTGCCGACCAGACAGCCAGCGAGTGAGAGCCAGCTAGCCAGGCAGTCTGCCGACCAGCCACCCAGCGAGTGAGAGCCAGCTAGCCAGGCAGTCTGCCGACCAGCCACCCAGCAAGTGAGAGCCAGCTAGCCAGGCAAACTGCCCACCAGACAGCCAGCCAGCCAGCGAGTGAGAGAGCCAGTTAGCCAGGCAGACTGCCGACCAGAAAGCCAGCCAGCCAGCATGCAGGACTGGCAGCATTCTGCATGTTGTGGCTGCTTCATAATTGCATTGACCTTGAACTGAGCGAGGTCAGCTGTTCTCAGCGCCGCCTCCACCTAGCAGCGAGTTCCTGATCAGCCCTTACCAGGCTTACCTACCACCATGTAACGTCACCTACTGCCTACCACAGATAGTGTCACCTACTGCCAACCACACCGTAACTATCACACAGAATAGTGTAACCGCACACTGAAGACGTTATCACTGTACTTAACAAAACTGACTGACTGACTGGGGTCAGTGACTGCCGCATGCGGCCACCTCCCTGCATCAGGGACCTATATACACTGCTCCGCTAGCCTCAGCACCCATACGGATTTAGCGCTTGCTTTTATACTAATAATAATAATAAGACTGACACCACTGGGCGAAATGGTTTATTGGCGAGTAAATCTGGAAAAGAGAGGTACGCGATGTTTCGCTCTGTGTAGTTCTACATTGAGGGGGAAACGTTGCCACAATAAAGGATTGTCGTGTTTATACTTTCATACTCACGTTATTATTATATTGTCAGGGGAAGCGCTAAATCCACAGGGGCCATAGAGCCTGGGTAATGGAAGGCAATACGAATCCGACCCAACACTGGGAGGGTATGTCAGGTATATCTCAGTATATTTTATCTATCATACTCAGATATATCTAGGTATATTTATATCTATCATACTCTCAGGTATATTAGGTAAACTTCCTATCATCCTCTCCCACGTACTGGAACATTTCTTTTAAATTATACAGAGGATCTTATGGGTTGCCAGTCTTGTGGTACAACTGCCGTCTTCTGGAGGTATGTCACTTATCTTCCCCTCAGGGTATATACATTCTCTCCCTCCATCTATGTGTACTTCCTTCCATCCTTCCCTCCCCTCTCTCGGTGGCCCGGTGGCCTGGTGGTGGCCCGGTGGCCTGGTGGCTAAAGCTCCCGCTTCACACACGGAGGGCCCGGGTTCGATTCCCGGCGGGTGGAAACATTTCGACACGTTTCCTTACACCTGTTGTCCTGTTCACCTAGCAGCAAATAGGTACCTGGGTGTTAGTCGACTGGTGTGGGTCGCATCCTGGGGGACAAAATTAAGGACCCCAATGGAAATAAGTTAGACAGTCCTCGATGACGCACTGACTTTCTTGGGTTATCCTGGGTGGCTAACCCTCCGGGGTTAAAAATCCGAACGAAATCTTATCTTATCTTACCCACCTACCTCTTAAATACTAGTGAATCTCACTACTCTCCTCTATAAGACATTTTATATGGATAAAGCATCAGCCGCCCTCTCTCCTTATGTCTGATAAATTAGACACATGTGCAACTCTTGGGTATCTTTATTGTGGAAACGTTTCGCCACACAGTGGCTTCATCAGTCCGTACGTAGGAGAAACTTGAAGAACAGGAGGAGAATGAGGTAATCAGTCGCTCAACCTTGAGTCGATGTGTTCAGTCCATCAATCTGTTGCTGGTGTTCTCCCAGCAGTGTGCCTGGGTGCTAGCTGGTCGTTGTGGGTTGCATCCTGGGGGAGATCACAGGACTGGTTTGGAAAGACGCGTAAACAAATACTAAAGAATATTTATTAGAAAACGTTTCGGTCCTGGGACTTTGATCAAGGTCCCAGGACCGAAATGTCTTCTAATATATCCTAGTGTTTGTTCAAGTGTCTTTCTAAACTAATTTGTCGGTATCGTTAGAAATAAGTAGCGCATGGTGACTACACTAGGTTATGGCTCAGTCTGGTGTTGGTGAGGGGCTCTTGATTTAGGGAATTGGATCTGTGCTCCAGTTCCCCGAAATAAGCCTGAATGCCTTCCACATTCCCCTCCCAGGCGCTGTATAATCCTCCGGGTTTAGCGCTTCCCCCTTGATTATAATAATAATAATAATATGGGTCAGTTACCATGGAGTGTAAACAGACAAGTGGACAGAATCTGGCCTGTGTAACTCCTTGTATCTTGATGCTCATGTGTTTATACAGAGGCTTCACATAATGGCAACTATTTATACCAGCTTATAATGTTCCTGGTAAGATATGTTTCGGGGAAGTGTCCATCGCCAAGGCAAAATGAGGTGTGTGTGTGTGTGTGTGTGTGTGTGTGTGTGTGTGTGTGTGTGTGTGTGTGTGTGTGTGTGTGTGTGTGGATTGATGATGTTACACACACACACACACACATACCTGGAGTGTACCTGGTGAGGGTTTCGGGGGTCAGCGCCCCCGCGGCTCGGTCTGAGACCAGGCCTCGTGATGGATCAGGGTCTGATCAACGAGGCTGTTACTACTGGCCGCAATCAAACTGACGTACGAACCACAGCCCGGCTGGTCAGGTACTGACTTTAGGTGCCTGTCCAGTGCCTTCTTGAAGACAGCCAGGGGTCTACTGGTAATTCCCCTTATGTATGCTGAGAGGCAGATGAACAGTCTTGGGCCCCAGACACTTACTGTGTTGTCTCTCAGTGTACTCGTGGCGCCCGTACTTTTCATTTGGGGATACGATAAAGCTCATGAAGCAAGGAGAGATTATTATTATAATCATGGGGGAGCGCTAAATCCGTGGGATTATACAGCACCTGGGGGGATGGAAGGTATTCTGGCTCAAATCAGGGAACCGGAGCACAGATCCACTTCCCTAGATCAAGAGCCCCTCACCCGCGTCAAGGAACTTCCCTTGAAGGAAGCAGGGAGAGAGTGGCCCTAGTAGCGACCAGTGAAGAGGCGAGGCCAGGAGCTGTGAATCGACCCCTGCAACCACAAATAGGTGAGTATACACGTATACACACACACACACACAAAGATACCATCAGATAAAAAGATACAAATTCCCTGAATGAACTAAGCTGTCAACCAGAGTGAGGTTGACCAATGGCCTTGCGTTTAATGTCTTCTCAGGCTGTATTATGGGCCTGCACACTCGAGGTGGTGCCCTGGTGACTGCCTCACCTCTTCTACGTACCGGGGGGAAAAGGGGGGATGGGAGTGTTTTGCAATCACTGCCTCCACTCTAAAGGAAGAGGGCTGGGGATGTTGCTGTTCAGAATGGTCCTTTGTATTGTGATGTCAATGCGCTTCTGAAAAGACAGCTACTGAGTGAATGGTGGTGAATGTGTTTCCTTCTTTTGGCCACTCGATTTTGGAAGTCAACTGATATATATGCAAGTATATAAATACACACACACTGAGATTTTAGCTGGTCGATGCATGCAGGGGATGAGATGAAAAGTTGTAAGCCACCTGCCTGAAAGCTGACTGCCTTGGGTCAAAAAGTCTAGCGTGAGCTGGGCGCCAAGGTATTGGTCCAGTGTGGTGCGGATGGTAAAGCACTGCGTACCTTGTTCCAAGGTTCGTAGGTTCGAGTCTCCTTCGGCCAGAGATCAGTGTTTGTCTATAATTATATATATATATATATATATATATATATATATATATATATATATATATATATATATATAAAATCAGTACCTAACCAGCCGGGCTGTGGTTCGTACGTCTGCTTGCGTGTAGTCAGCTGTAACAGCCTAACTGCTTAGGCCCTGATCTACCGCGATTATAATCAAAAGGAAGCGTTAAACCTACTAGGATCATACAGCACTGCCGATGATCCACCGCGAGGCCTGGTCACAGACCCGGCCGAGGGGGGCGTTGACCCCCAAACCTCTCCAGGTGTGTATGTACGTACAAACATTGTCTCTTCGTCACACACAATATATATATATATATATATATATATATATATATATATATATTAATGTGAGCAATACTGAACTGCAGTTACTAGCTAGACAAAAGCATTGTCACAGTCTCGACACACGCTGGAACACTGGCTGTAACCGAGTTTTCCTAGAATGTCTGTGAGTGTGGCTAGCACACAAGGTCACTAACTGGGAAAATACTACCTCATACATCTGCTCTACCATGTACTCTCCGTTGTATGAGTGCGGGGGTCGAGTCGCCGCTCATGGACGCAAATCTGTCATATTACATGTATCATCTTACTATGGTGGCACAATGTTGCAGAAGTGGTGGCACAATGTTGCACCAGTCTCATACGTGGTGGCACAATGTTGCACCAGTCTCACAGGTGGTGGCACAATGTTGCACCAGTCTCACAGGTGGTGGCACAATGTTGCACCAGTCTCACAGGTGGTGGCACAATGTTGTACCAGTCTCACAGGTGGTGGCACAATGTTGCACCAGTCTCACAGTACCAGTCTCGGCCAGTGAGGTGGCACAATGTTGTACCAGTCTCTGGAGGTGGTGGCACAATGTTGTACCTGATCACAGGTGGTGGCACAATGTTGCACCAGTCTCACAGGTGGTGGCACAATGTTGTACCAGTCTCACAGGTGGTGGCACAATGTTGTACCTTGATCTCACAGGAGGTGGTGGCACAATGTTGGTTACCAGTCTCACAGGTGGTGGCACAATGTTGTACCAGTCTGCACAGGTGGTGGCACAATGTTGTACCAGTCTCACGGTGGTGGCACAATGTTGCTTTTCCAGTCTCACAGGTGGTGGCACAATGTTGCCAGTCCAGTCTCACAGGTGGTGTGGCAATGTTGCACCAGTCTCACAGGTGGTGGCACAATGTTGCACCAGTCTCACAGGGGTGGTGGCACAATGTTGCACCAGTCTCAGGTTGTGGCACAATGTTGCACCAGTCTCACAGGTGGTGGCACAATGTTGTACCAGTCTCACAGGTGGTGGCACAATGTTGCACCAGTCTCACAGGTGGTGGCACAATGTTGCACCAGTCTCACAGGTGGTGGCAGAATGTTGTACCAGTCTCACAGGTGGTGGCACAATGTTGCACCAGTCTCATACGTGGTGGCACAATGTTGTACCAGTCTCACAGGTGGTGGCACAATGTTGCACCAGTCTCACAGGTGGTGGCACAATGTTGCACCAGTCTCACAGGTGGTGGCACAATGTTGTACCAGTCTCACAGGTGGTGGCACAATGTTGTACCAGTCTCACAGGTGGTGGCACAATGTTGCACCAGTCTCACAGGTGGTGGCACAATGTTGTACCAGTCTCACAGGTGGTGGCACAATGTTGCACCAGTCTCACAGGTGGTGGCACAATGTTGTACCAGTCTCACAGGTGGTGGCACAATGTTGCACCAGTCTCACAGGTGGTGGCACAATGTTGTACCAGTCTCACAGGTGGTGGCACAATGTTGCACCAGTCTCACAGGTGGTGGCACAATGTTGAACCAGTCCTACAGGTGGTGGCACAATGTTGCACCAGTCTCTGGGAGTGGTGGCACAATGTTGCACCAGTCCTGCAGGTAAGGTGGCACAATGTTGTACCAGTGTCACAGGTGGTGGCACAATGTTGCACAAGTCTCACAGGTGGTGGCACAATGTTGTGCCAGTCTCACAGGTGGTGGCACAATGTTGCACCAGTCTGCTGAGTGGTGGCACAATGTTGGACCACCAGTCTCACAGGTGGTGGCACAATGTTGCACCAGTCTCGCAGGTGGTGGCACAATGTTGCACCAGTCTCACAGGTGGTGGCACAATGTTGCACCAGTCTCACCAGTGGTGGCACAATGTTGCACCAGTCTCACAGGTGGTGGCACAATGTTGTACCAGTCTCTACGGTGGTGGCACAATGTTGCACCAGTCTACAGGTGGTGGCACAATGTTGCACCAGTCTCACAGGTGGTGGCAGAATGTTGTACCAGTCTCACAGGTGGTGGCACAATGTTGCACCAGTCTCATGATGGTGGCACAATGTTGCACCAGTCTCTGAGGTGGTGGCACAATGTTGCACCAGTCTCACAGGTGGTGGCACAATGTTGTACCAGTCTCACAGGTGGTGGCAGAATGTTGTGCCAGTCTCACAGGGTGGTGGCACAATGTTGTACCAGTCTCACAGGTGGTGGCACAATGTTGCACCAGTCTGACAGGTGGTGGCACAATGTTGTACCAGTCTCACAGGTGGTGGCACAATGTTGCACCAGTCTCACAGGTGGTGGCACAATGTTGAACCAGTCTCACAGGTGGTGGCACAATGTAGAACCAGTCTCACAGGTGGAGGCACAATGTTGTGATCTCTGAGTGGTGGCACAATGTTGCACCAGTCTCACAGTGGTGGCACAATGTTGCACCAGTCACAGGTAATGGCACAATGTTGCACCAGTCTACAGGTGGTGGCACAATGTTGCACCAGTCTCTGGAGTAGGTGGCACAATGTTGTACTGGTGGCAGAGTTGACTGCGTGGACAAAGTCTGACTCGCATTTCGACCCTTGCTTTGCCATGAGAAGACAACTTATGAGGATTCCTACAGGTTATGAGTGTATATTTACCGACTCATTGGCATACGAGAATGGCACTGATTATATATATATATATATATATATATATATATATATATATATATATATATATATATATATATATATACACACACACATGAAGTCGCCTGAATAGAATAATTTTCGGCTGTTATTATCTTTGTAAACTAATTTTCGGCTTTGTAAACTAATTTTGGTCTGTCTGATATTGCTTTCCAAGAGTCATACAGAGCCCGACGAACAGTAAGTAGACAGGATAAATCTAATTCCTTGGATTAAGAGCCCTACCCTCTTGGAAGAGACTCATCAAACAGTGAATCTACCTTAATAGGGTCGCCAGCAGGACATGACTCATGTTTTCTTCACAGATACATGACTTGCAGCTCGGCTGAAATAAATATGACATCCGGAGAACATTTTAAGGTTAGTGGAAGGCCTCGGCGGATGACCAAAAGCTCCAGCTGTGGGTCATCACATGACTTCGACCCACGTTAGGAAACACTTGTACTGTTCCCTGACAAACATTATACCTATATTTTAAGGTTGGACACGTCAGCCATAAAAAAAATGTAAGAGTGAGTACCTTCATCTTTTTAGCGTTCAGTGACCCTTGATTGCCAAGCGCGTGCCTCAGGATGCCAAACACGTCAAACCAACCTGACCTTTAACCTCAAATTAACACTGAGGTCTTACATGCCACGTCGGGCAAAGACTGGCATGATCCAGCGCTTAGCGGGATCTTCCACTGCCCTCCCAATACCACCTTTACATCCACTACCCTCCATCACATCACATTCCTCCCGTCTGTATTATCTTAACATTCATTGTACACATCTACAATGTGCTCCTACCATATTCTACATAGTAATATAGTAAGAACAACACCTAGCTACGTTTCCCTGTTATATTCCATCGCAGAGGATGGATTTCACAGTATTATTATCTGTCAGTTTGAGCTAGGAGACTATTGAATAGTGCGCCAGGTACAAAAGCTTCAATTAGCAGATCTGGTTTATACGGCCTATCTCACGTACAGTACAGGGAAAATAAATTTTTTATAAGGATATCTTAAACAACACGCAGCAGGCAACAAAAATTGTATATACATGTATATTTATATATATAAATGTAATATATATATAGGGTGAGGTGGGGAGGCAGCCACTGTCGGGGTGACGATTGGAGGCAGCCAATGTCGGGGTGACGATTGGAGGCAGCCACTGTCGGGGTGACGATTGGAGGCAGCCACTTGGGGTGAGATGAGGAGTCAGTCAGTGTTGGGGGTGAGGTGGGGAGGCAGCCAGTGTTGGGGGCGAGGTGGGGAGGCAACCAGTGTTGGGGATGTGGTGAGGTGGGGATGCAGCCACTTGGGGTGAGATGGGGAGTCAGTCAGTGTTGGGGGTGAGGTGGGGAGGCAGCCAGTGTTGGGGGCGAGGTGGGGAGGCAGCCAGTGTTGGGGTGAGGTGGGGAAGCAGCCACTGTTGGGGGTGAGGTGGGGAGGCAGCCAGTGTTGGGGATGTGGTGAGGTGGGGAGGCAGCCACTGTGGGGGAGACGAGTGGAGGCAGCCACTTGGGGTGAGATGAGGAGGCAGCCACTGTGGGGGTGACGAGTGGAGGCAGCCAGTGTTGGGGGTGAGGTGGGGAGGCAGCCACTGTGGGGGTGACGAGTGGAGGCAGCCAGTGTTGGGGGTGAGGTGGGGAGTGAGACACTCACCTTGTGACCCAGACGCTCAGTAACCCTAAAACAGCTTTCAAGAACCTTAATTAAGAAAGCATCATTCAGGCCAGGGCTATAAACACTACATAATACCTTCAACCTGCCACAGTGTACAGCACATACCTGGCACCATCATTTAATAAAAAATACACACAAAAACTGTAAGTTACTATTAAAAATGACACTGTTACGGAGGTGAGAGTACTCAACCTGACTACCTCAGATGAAAGACTGACCAGGAGAGACAAGAATATAAGAAAGGAGGAACCCTGCATGAACAAAAAATGGTCAGAATCATGACCATAATTTTTAAAGGGGTGGACCGGTAAGCCAGTGGAAGGCCTCGGTCAGTTGACCAAATGTTACAGCTGTGGGTCATCATATGACTAAGACCCGCATCAGGAAACACTTGTCCTGTTTCCTGACAAATATGACCTAACGTAACCTAACTGCAGCAGGGTTATTGGCCCATACAAGGCACGTCCTTTCCAAACACAAACCCACTAACTCAGATGTTGAAAGACTAGTCAGAATTAGGATGAGGAGAGACAACGGGGCAGCAATGGAAGTAGACGAAAAAAAAAAATACGCAGCAAGTCTTAAACAGCAGCTACTTATTTCTCAGGGTGGTCAGGTTCCTCTTAGATGGAGTAATTGGTGATTGAAACACGCAGTAGGTTGTAACACAGAGTGATATATTGGGTAAATATCAGCGTCTTCTCGTCCCTTCCTCACTGACCCGACTCAACACTGTCTAGCCTTATGTCACATGCGCGGACATACGGAAGTCCTTGACGTCATGACATAGCAAGTGTTTGAAATATGCTGACAGTGTAACAAGGTTCTCCCAGCATCATATACAGTTTGATCATAAGGACGATTGGACCCAAAAGGGAAACTATGTCCCTCTCTCCTCTCTCTCTCTCTCTCTCTCTCTCTCTCTCTCTCTCTCTCTCTCTCTCTCTCTCTCTCTCTCTCTCTCTCATGCACAAAAATATGGGCTTGGGATTAATTGTGAAAAAAAGTCAATAAAAACATAAACTCAACCAAACAATAAGAACGTAAACTCAACCAAACAATAAGAACGTAAACTCAACCAAACAATAAGAACGTAAACTCAACCAAACAATAAGAACGTAAACTCAACCAAACAATAAGAACGTAAACTCAACCAAACAATAAGAACGTAAACCCAACCAAACAATAAAAACATAAACTCAACCAAACAATAAGAACGTAAACCCAACCAAACAATAAGAACGTAAACTCAACCAAACAATAAGAACGTAAATTCAGTTCGGATTTAATAAAAGGGGAGGGGGTAACTCAAATTCCTTGGATCAAGAGCCCTTCACTAGCGTCAAGGCACTCTTCCTCACTTAAAAATTCAGTAGATAATAGACCGACAAGGAAGTCAATGTATACTTGGGTACCAGAGACCTGTACCCACAGTACTTGGGTACCAGAGACCTGTACCCACAGTACTTGGGTACCAGAGACCTGTACCCACAGTACTTGGGTACCAGAGACCTGTACCCACAGTACTTGGGTACCAGAGACCTGTACCCACAAGACTTTGGTATCAGAAACCTGTACCCAGAGTACATGGGTACCAGAGACCTGTACCCACAGTACTTGGGTACCAGAGACCTGTACCCACAGTACATGGGTACCAGAGACCTGTACGCACAGGACTTGGGTATCAGACCTGTAACCACAGGACTTGGTTGTTAGAGACCTGTACCCACAGTGCCGCCTACAAATGCCTCCACTATAAATAGAGCCAGCATTTCTCTAGGCCAAAATTTGTTATCTGAGGTTCCTCACCCATGAGTGGCACAACCTATAATTACTTTTGTTAAAACCTGTTGTTAGAGTGTAGGTACCGTGAGGGTGGGAGACAAGACCAGCCCTGGCTCACTAGGCGCACTGCTACATGGCTCCTCAAACACTTGCACCAGCCTCAGGTAACACACACACACACACAAATATATTGCTCTCTTGCAACATTGCATAGCTCCTGATGACGCACTGAGAGGTGTGAAAGTACTTGACCTAATGATTTCCACCCTCGTGGCTTATCTTGTATATTATGTATTATATATATATATATATATATATATATATATATATATATATATATATATATATATATATATATATATATATAATGTGTGTGTGTGTGTGTGTGTGTGTGTGTGTGTACTCACCTAATTATGGTTGCAGGGTTCGAGACTCAGCTCCTGGCCCCGCCTCTTCACTGATCGCTACTAGGTCCTCTCCCTCTCTGCTTCCTGAGCTTTGTCATAACTCTTCTTAAAACTATGTATGGTTCCTGCCTCCACTACTTCACTTGCTAGGCTATTCCACTTGCTGACGACTCTATGACTGAAGAAATACTTCCTAACGTACGTGTGTGTGTGTGTGTGTGTGTGTGTGTGTGTGTGTGTGTGTGTGTGTGTGTGTGTGTGTGTGTGTGTGTGTGTGTGTGTGTGTGTGTGTGTGTCGTGCCGAATAGGTAAAATTGGTCAATTAGCAAAAACTCATTTAAAATCAAGTCCTTTCTAAAATTTTCTCTTATACGTTTAAAGATATATTTTTTTCATTTATGTTAATGTAAAAATAAATAATTTTGTACCAAAAGAACCTTAGAAAACTTACCTAACCTTATTATAACAAACGCAATTTAATTTAGCCTAATCCAACTAAATATATTTTAGATAAAAAATATTTATCTAAACCTAACGAAAAAAATATATTTCATTGAATTTATTATTAAATTATTGTAAATTTATCTAAAATATATTTAGTTGGATTAGGCTAAATTAAATTGTGCTTGTTATAATAAGGTTAGGTAAATTTTTTATGGCTCTTTTGGTACAAAATTATTAATTTTTACATTAACATTAATGAAAAAAAGTCTTTAAATGTATAAGAGAAAATATTAGAAAGGACTTAATTTTAAATGAGTTCTTGCTAATTGACCAATTTTACCTATTCGGCACGATATATATATATATATATATATATATATATATATATATATATATATATATATATATATATATATATATATATATATATATATATATATATATATATATATGATAAAACTGACTTCCGTGGTATAGTAGACATGTTAAATACTGAGAAAACGCAGTGAATTCTTCCTGGTTTTTCCTGGGGTTTCCCCCGTGAGTTGTGACAAGGTCGCTGGCAATAGCCGCGGTAACAAACGTGTTCCCTCCTGGGGTAGAGGGTGTTTTAGTGCCTCCCCTTCCTTGGATCAAATTTCATTACCTCCCAATCCCTATGCGTTGCATGACCCTCGTGGTAGCGTTCCCAGGTCACACCCAAGAGGACCCCAGGTCGAAACCTGTACGAGGCGAGATGTATGGGTTGGCTTCCTAACACCTGCTCTACCTGTTGCCATGTTGCCTAGCAGTAAATTGATACCTGGGAATTAATCATCCTCTGTCGTATCCTGGAGATGACAGAAAAAAAAGGACTCCAATTGAAATAAGACATACTGACCGGCTTTGTTGGGATTTCCTGGGTTACTAACCCTCCCTGACTAACACTGACTCACGGAAATGTAATAATATTGCAAACCACGGATGAATTTTACTGTAGCCAACTGGCCCAGTGGCTTACACACTGGCCTGGAGTTTTATACCCCACTTGTCATGGCCTCTGGAGTTTTACGGATCACTTGCCATGGGTTCTAACCCCACCCGTACCCTGGTTCGATTTTTGAGATGTAACTGTTACCAGTGTGTTCTGATAAAAATTCAATGACCAGCGGGGTTTGACAGACCCACTGTGACCAATGGGGTTTGATACTCATTGTGGTCACTGGGGTTTGGCAAAGATCCACTGTGACCTCTGATATAAGTATTTTCTTTTTTTTTCGATACCTCTCCCAAAATAGAGTATTACAAGGCACAATAAGCTAGCCGCTCAGATTATTGTGCACTGCATAAAATAAACAGTGACTTACTCTATTTTCTATGGTCAGCATATAAAAAAATTATACCTCGAGGTGTTCCAAATTCAATGGACAACAGATATTGGTAGGACTGTGACAATGACCTTTCTCTCAGGGCATTGTCGTGGACACAATTGAAACGTTGAGGGTCCACACTTTGTTTCTCCAAGGCTACGAACTTTTCCACTGAATAATATATTCAGTGTTAACTAGATTTTTAACAACAGAGAAACTGGGGGGATGGGAGGCGATGGGAGGGTAATCATCCCCTCTTTGTTTCACTGCAAGACTGACGGATACAAAGACGTAATGCTGATAAACTGAAAAGTCAGATGTAGAATAGGTTTCTGTAGCATTACTCTGCAGTGTCAAGATTTTGATCAAGTCATGACAGACGTCAATGAGTAGGCTTTCGTGGCACTGCTTTGCTGTCTACAGATTTTGATCAAGTCACTGACTTGATAAATCTCTACACAAAGAGCAAAACATCACAATAAAAGCTTCCTCTGTACCTGTGTGGTTCCTTCAGTTACTGTTACTGTAACAAATGCAACACAATCACAAGTACAGTTTGGCTTGTAAAATATTTTCCCTTGTAACTCATAGTATGTATTAACGTTGGTAGAATTACCGACAATATGTTTAGGTAAAAGGACACAACTAATGTGACATTTTATTGTGGCAACGTTTCGCTCTCCAGGAGCTTTACCAAGCCGTTACGGCTTGATAAAGCCGTTTACGGAAAGCACTGCTATTGCGTATGTATTTAAGCAACGCATCCTGAACTAATCGGCATTTCCTCTCATTGTTATCTAGTATGTGGCACCTCCGTCCGTTTCTAGCGTGTTAGCCATTAATATTCTTCAAGAATTATACAGGAAGACCAATAATATTCTGGGAATTACTCGTGGCTCAACGGTAGCGCCTCCGACACAGCCGATGGACCAGCCGATTTATAAAATATTTTTCACTTATTCTTTTTAAGTAGGTCTTTCAACATACATATACGAGTTTATAATAAAAAAAACATACGGGTGTGGAAGATTGCATTTATCTGAATGTATCATTATATACATAACAGTAAATGAACATAGATAATTATTATTTATCAGTTAGACAAGTAGTATTGTCTAATCGCTTTGTGCTCCCTGTTGGATGCTACCTATAGAGTGGGTTATCAAGCCACCTTCGTGGGTAGGGGGGGAGTGCACGCCAGTGAGCGCCAGCGAGAGTCACACCCACCACCACCACTCTACTCACACCACCCCACCACCACCACCACCAGCCATCCACCCATCTACCTGTGGTTGTTTGCACCCTTGTACTGGGTCCTAGTACTGTTTTGGCTCACATAATTGGTCAAGAGATTGTAGGTGAGCGCCAACGATACCCAATTATGGAGTCCACCGAGTGAAATTCTTCCGACAACAGTGAATGTAGGAGGCGTCAGTATCACCGCGCGGGACACCCTACCACCCGCCCCCATCACCAGTAATCGCCCGTCTACTACTCCAGACTTCAGTGATAATTTTCTTGAGACATTTTTCTTGCATTTAAAGACATTTGCGTGTGTGAGACATTTATAGTAAATTGCTTGTGTACTCTAAACCTTGTGTTTTTCAGTGTAAACGCAGTATTTCTTTGACTCATTATTTTTACAATATTTTTCAGTGTTTTCACTTATCTTATATTTTTTTATTCTGTGTTTTTCTTTATGCTACTCCTGTCTCTAGTAAGTATTATTGTGTAGTGTACCAGTCAGTCACTCTGTGTGAAGTGCTTCAAAATTCTTTCAGCATTGTATTCTCCAGTAATTGTCATTGTATTTCATGCAGTAATATTCACCCCAGTATACCAAATTATCCATTTATTTCTATGTGTGTCTTTTTTTTCATATGCCAGCAGTGTCTCATTCCTCTAATTTTTTTCGCAGACTGTGTACCATTATTTTTGCCAGCAAATTTTTGTCGTATCAGTCACAGCAAGATTTTGTTGTATTGTCGTATCACAGCAGGATTTTGTTGTAAGAATATATTATAATGAAGTGTGCTCTGCCACTGTAAGTGTTAACCTACCTGTTTTGTTCCTTTGTTTTAATTTATTCATATTTTTATATTTCTTTGAACAAATTCACTCTTGATGCAATTTCAATTACTTTTAACGTAAAGTGTTTTCCTTACTCTGTTTGAGTAAATTGTTTTGTCTAATTTACAATTAAGAGTTAAAGTGTTCAATCAGTTTATTTTTTTTTTCTTCATAATTTTATTTCATTATTTAACCTGAGTTTTCCCAGTGACACTTTATTACTGCAGTGATTATTTTTACACTTTATTTGTTGCACTTGTTCTGCAGTGAATTCTTTTCTTTTATTGATATTTTTATGAAATATATTTTAATTTTGTCTATGCATTCTTAGAAAATACTTTAATTTCCCAGTTAACAATTTAATAATTTTATTTTGTACTTTTTACATTGATTTAAAAATTTAATTAATTAATTTCTTTATTAGCAAGAGTAAAGACAGCTCATTTTGCATTTAATTCAGTCTCCAGTAATATTTTTACTTGTATATTTCAATGTAAATTTTTTATTTTGGCCAATAGTCCTTTAAATTGAGTTTTCCTTCCTCTTGCAGTGTATCTTAGACATTTTTTTTTTATTACTTCTGCAGAATTAGTTGTATATCTTTTATTTCAATTCTAGAATTTTATATCATTTTTATTGTTCATTATTTTTGCCTTATTTGTTCTCGTGCTACTTTGCCATTATGTCTCACATACCGTCAAGTGATACTTTAGTGAATGTCGACACTCAGACCTCTCAGGCTATTGCTGTTCCTGTCATCAGTCCTCACATTCCCTTACTAACTGAAAGACAATACCTAGCCCTCGAACAATGTGTTTGTTCTCACAGCTTGTATCTGAGATTTGTTAAAGTGCTGCGAAATGTGAAGTTCAGATTAAGTTCCTATAGATCCGTGAATTACTTATTAACGTAGCCGAGCGGTCAGGCACTAGTAATACTGTCACTCCTGTCTGGACTCCAGCCACAATATCATGCACGCATGATAGTGCTCTACTATCCTTGCGATGGCGACTTGTTCAAGTATTCGTTCCTTCCCAGGGGACGCTTTGAGAAGAACTTTACTTGCAACGAGTTATGCCATCTCTTGCTGATGCCACAAGCCGTGCAGAAAGACGTTTCTGTGGCTAGTGTGCTCACTTGAGTGTTGTTGTTGTCCTGTGTTTCAGATTGTGATCCCACCGCTGCCACCATTTATCATGTGGGAGTTCGACACGTGGATTAGGTAAGAAATACTCATGTAGGCTGTTATTACGTATAATGCAGATATGTGGAGAGAGCCCTTGCCAGCCGTACCTATCTCACTCGCTCCTCTCGTCACACTGACTGACCGGCCGCCCACGTACCCATGGGTCTTTGAATAATGCCAGATCAGCGCAATATGAATAGACAGTGACTCAGGCAGAGACGGTTGGTCGTTGAGTCAACGGTACACTGGTTACTGGTAACCGTAACCAGTTACCAGTTACCTAATCCACGTGTCGAACTCCCACATGATACCTAGGTCGCAAAAAATGTCTCCCTTCGATACCTACCACTGTCATATCCACAAGTTGCTCTGGACCTATTAATTATAAATGAAATATACATCACCAGGAATGCTGGTAAATATATAAATTTGTGGACTGTATATTAAAATTAAAAAAGGATTATAGTATATACACACATTTATATAACAGAAGGAGAATATATCTTAATCATAACACTCACCAGTTTGACTGGAGATTAAGTTGTATCATACTCAGAAAACCTCACTGTCTATACATGAAAATAACAACTGGCCCGAGTTATAACATAACAGACTTATCTGAGGTTCCTGGAGTTGTCTTGTCCAGTCGCCTGATATCTCAAATTATGCAGGAATGCACATACAACAATTTCGCCTCCTATTTGAGAGGTGTCAACCAAATTTTAACCTCTAGAGCACGAAAAATTCTTCCCATTACACTAACGTTTACTTGGCTCATTCAAACCAAAATGGCGACTGACCCCCGCAGCTGCAGGTTTCCCATTTTCGATAACATACTTCTTTTAAAAATACAACATAGGGCATCTATTTACCTATAAATTACCGTATTTCCGGAAAATATATACAGTATTTTCCACAACGGGTATTGCTCTTAGATATAAGTACTATATGTACTGTTGTATCATAAGACCGATTTTCGATATGTCTGCTGCTCCATTGGCCAAATAGCTTATCATATATTAATGATAATCTAACCATCCAAGCCTAACCTAATTAACATTTGTAGAGAAATCATGAAAAAAATATGTTAAAAACTAAGGGTTTAAATATAATAAGTATACTAATGTGACACTGTCTGGTGGCATAGTAAGTTGCATTTTAATTTATATATACTATTTTGGAATCCAACTAATGTAAATAAGTTGAATAATTAGCACATATATTGGAGGACAGGTTGGAAGGATTCGTGTTCGTTCCTGGCACATGCAGTAATAGATGCCTGTATGTCAGCCTAGTGCTGTGAGTTATATCATGGGAAAGAATATCTTAGTACACACATACATTTTCTTTCTTGAGGTATCTAGAATTACTAACTCTGGGTTAATAATCCTAACAAGTCCTTAGACTGAATTCACTGTGTAACCAACACAGGTGGCAGGTTAGTGGAAAAAGGTGGTGGGTTGGTAAACAACATCTAGGGAGATACAACCATCCTGTCAAATGGGTGTGAAATGGAAACCAATTATTTTTTTCACTCTGGCAGGATTTCCTGCCCATTTCTCACTAACACTTAAGATAACAGGAAAATCTTACAACAGTCTTCTATTTTCATTCAGTGTATATATACTTTACTCTTCTATGTAATTATTAATAATTGTTAATTCCGTAATATTTCGCTTCCTGGTCTGGTCTAAGACTGGGCAGTGGGGAAGATAATCTCAGAACCACTAACACACAGCAAATAACTATTTACCACTGTAATTGAATCCATTATTATTACAAACAATTCATTACTACTGTAGCTTGGTTAGTCAACAGTGTTAAGCCACGTCTCTGCAATCTTCTGACCATCGCTCACAACATACGTATAAAGTACGCAACATTCCTCAAGCTGCACGAGTCTCAGCTTCCAGCATTCACTTATTAAGTCTTCTAGACGACCTCATGCACTAAAAAAAACAAGTGTCACTGTACATAAGCCTGGCACTTACCTCATAACGCAGGAAAGTGCATGCCACACTATGCTGTCTGGCACGTCACCACCACACTCTTGCAAGGCCAAACTTGCTGCTGTTCCACTCGACGCACCTATAATCCTCGCACTGGGCTACCATCAAACGTATGATCATATAAATAGACAGCTAACGTCCACCCTGGAGTGTAGCAACATCAAAACCACGCGATATAACAAAGAAAAGGTTCAGTTATCGTTACACCAGCGCACTTCTTTGCCTCAGCGCACAGACTGACAGTTCTCAACCCGCAACTCAGGACTCCCTTCCACAGTTGTCATGTTTTATTTTACCCAGTTGCTGCGCCCAATTGTAAACCCATATTTATATCATAAAACCATTGACATTCTGCCCTTTTCAGTTTGTAGGACTGAAATGCTGTATCATACAGACCTTCAGATTATTGTGCTCCTGTGTACAGTAATTTTACAATAAGCAATTGAATTAAATTGAACATACATTAATTCCAAGAATTTATTATACATACCCCCATTAATATAATTCACTATATAAAACCATAGAAAAACTTTCAACTTGTGTATGAAGCCTCAATGAACGCTCACATACCAACAGCACAGAGACAAGTATAAACATTCACGTACTTTGCTATAGATATATCGAGAGTTATAAATTAACATTGATGATATAAGTATACTGATATTGTATTTCAACAAGTGAGAAAGATTCTAGTGCCCAGAACAAACTAGCTGGAACTGCTAGAATTTACATACCTAAATGAATACCACATATGCTGGAGAAAACGGAGTATTCCATGCTTTTTATCTGGCTGATTATAGTTCAGGGTTGCTTTAAACAAAATGTATCGATTCCGCTAGCGAATGACTATAATACAAACGATAATGAAACGAAATAAGACACTTGGTGATAAATGGGGAGAGAGGCAGCAACTTCTCGAAGGACGCCGCTGCCTGTGTGTGGCGGCGCTGCCACATCTCCATTATCATATTCATGGAGAACCGCTAAACCTGTACGGGTCATACATGCTCCTGCCAATAGGATGGGAAACAGGTTTGATTCGAGGAAGAGGAAAGGGGGTATATCCAGTTCCTGGGAACAAGAGCCTTTCAACAAGGCCCCCCCCATCATCCCTCCTTGACAATACTTCTCCCAATACATCTTCTCGTTTAGTTTCTTAATTTTGATCTTGTTTAGTTTATTAGGAGCAACTCTAAGTGAATCATTAAGGTAGAAAGGTCCTTCGAGGGGGATCTTGATGCTGGTGAAGGGACCTTGATCTATGAAACTGAAAGCACCTTCAGACTTGCATTAAAACCAGGACACCCACGATCAGGAAGTTATATGACCCCTACGGGTTTAGCGCTTCCCAAAGGCTGGTCATTCACCATACAACTCATATCAAGAACATTTTAATTCCTAAGGATATATATTTTTTTATTATTATCACACTGGCCGATTCCCACCAAGGCAGGGTGGCCCGAAAAAGAAAAACTTTCACCATCATTCACTCCATCACTGTCTTGCCAGAAGGGTGCTTTACACTACAGTTTTTAAACTGCAACATTAACACCCCTCCTTCAGAGTGCAGGCACTGTACTTCCCATCTCCAGGACTCAAGTCCGGCCTGCCGGTTTCCCTGAACCCCTTCATAAATGGTTGTCTCCATTCACTCCTATCAAACACGCTCACGCATGCCTGCTGGAAGTCCAAGCCCCTCGCACACAAAACCTCCTTTACCCCCTCCCTCCAACCTTTCCTAGGCCGACCCCTACCCCGCCTTCCTTCCACTACAGACTGATACACTCTTGAAGTCATTCTGTTTCGCTCCATTCTCTCTACATGTCCGAACCACCTCAACAACCCTTCCTCAGCCCTCTGGACAACAGTTTTGGTAATCCCGCACCTCCTCCTAACTTCCAAACTACGAATTCTCTGCATTATATTCACACCACACATTGCCCTCAGACATGACATCTCCACTGCCTCCAGCCTTCTCCTCGCTGCAACATTCATCACCCACGCTTCACACCCATATAAGAGCGTTGGTAAAACTATACTCTCATACATTCCCCTCTTTGCCTCCAAGGACAAAGTTCTTTGTCTCCACAGACTCCTAAGTGCACCACTCACCCTTTTCCCCTCATCAATTCTATGATTCACCTCATCTTTCATAGACCCATCCGCTGACACGTCCACTCCCAGATATCTGAATACATTCACCTCCTCCATACTCTCTCCCTCCAATCTGATATCCAATCTTTCATCACTTAATCTTTTTGTTATCCTCATAACCTTACTCTTTCCTGTATTCACTTTTAATTTTCTTCTTTTGCACACCCTACCAAATTCATCCACCAATCTCTGCAACTTCTCTTCAGGATATATATATATATATATATATATATATATATATATATATATATATATATAAACACTGATCTCTGGCTGAAGGAGACTCGAACCTAGGAACCTTGGAACAAGGTACGCAGTGCTATACCAAACTCACCACACTGGACCAGTACCTTGGAGTCCAGCTTGCGCTAGACTTCGATGAAAAGCTGTAAGCCTTCTCCCTGAAAGCTGGCTGCCTTGGATCAAAGTCTAGCGCAAGCTGGACTCCAAGGTATTGGTCCAGTGTGGTGAGTTTGGTATAGCACTGCGTACCTTGTTTCAAGGTTCGTAGGTTCGAGTCTAGTTCAGCCAGAGATCAGTGTTTATATATATATATATATATATATATATATATATATATATATATATATATATATATATATATATATATATATAAGGGGTCGGCCTAGGAAAGGTTGGAGGGAGGGGGTAAAGGAGGTTTTGTGTGCGAGGGGCTTGGACTTCCAGCAGGCATGCATGAGCGTGTTTGATAGGAGTGAATGGAGACAAATGGTTTTTAATACTTGACGTGCTGTTGGAGTGTGAGCAAAGTAACATTTATGAAGGGATTCAGGGAAACCGGCAGGCCGGACTTGAGTCCTGGAGATGGGAAGTACAGTGTCTGCACTCTGAAGGAGGGGTGTTAATGTTGCAGTTTAAAAACTGTAGTGTAAAGCACCCTTCTGGTAAGACAGTGATGGAGTGAATGATGGTGAAAGTTTTTCTTTTTCGGGCCACCCTGCCTTGGTGGGAATCGGCCAGTGTGATAATAATATATATATATATATATATATATATATATATATATATATATATATATATATATATATATATATATATATATATATATATATATATATATATGGTTTAGAAAGACACGTAAGCAAACACTATAACATATTTATTAGAAAACGTTTCGGTCCTGGGACCTTGATCACTTCTAACATATGTAGGCGAGACAGGCAGAGATCTTGCAGTCCGCCTGAATGAACATCGAAATGCCTCTAACAGAGACGATGTAAGGTACGCCTGTGTCCTCCACATTATTATTATAATCAAAAAGAAGCGCTAAGCCACAAGGGCTATATGTGTCCTCCACAGAGACTTCACGGGGCATTTAATGAACTGGAAAGAGGCACAACTCGTTCTCACCGAACCAGACCTCAGACGCCGACGGTGCCTAGAAGCCTCACTAATCACCGTCACCGACACTATAGAACGCAACACTGGAAACTACAAAATTTCAAAAACATTGGCATACATGATACTTCAGCAGCACCAACCCAACAACACAGGAGTCACATGATTTCATCGTCTACCCGTCCTCATCATAGGCAGAGGTTGTTTTGATAAGGACCTGCCTCGCATGGGCCAGTAGGCCTTCTACAGTGTTCCTCCATTCTTATGTTCTTATGACATTTCCTCAGGTCACGTGCGTCACATCTCACTCTCCGCCTATATATATAATGTCTTTCTACCTCTGTATGTTAGAACTCCTCCTCGCTAGTGTCCACAGTTAGGAGTACATACGGTGTTGTCGCTTATGAGATGCACCAGTTGAACTGACCAGAACAGTGCTTGAGCAGCATATGTCGCATCACTGTAGAAACCTTTCTCCCTCGGGAGCCAGAGACGGGTCATCGCAAGATTGAGACCCGTGCCAGGACTACGGTCTTGGCCAACATTATACATACATCTGTATGTTAGAAGTGATCAAGGTCCCAGGACCGAAACGTGTCTTTCTAAACCAACTTGTCGGTATTTATTACCCAGGTTTATACCATATATATATATATATATATATATATATATATATATATATATATATATATATATATATATATATATATATATATATATATATATATATATATATATATATATATATATATATATATATATATATATATAATCATTATAGGGCTCCATATATTAGCTTATAACGTAGTATAAACAGACAAATACATCGTTAAAATGCCCCAGATATTAGCATATACCATAATAACATTACACAACTAATATTTTCAATTAAATAAGCGGGGCCAACAGTCACTGAGGTTAGAATAAAACTCCAAAATGTTGCTGATAAAGTTTATTAGATATTTGTTATATAAAACTGTACATGAGCTACGATTTGCAGGCGGTGTTGGGGAAGGAGGGGAAGATAGCAGGGACGAGGGTGTTGGGGAAGGAGGGGAAGATAGCAGGGACGAGGGTGTTGGGGAAGGAGGGGAAGATAGCAGGGACGAGGGTGTTGGGGAAGGAGGGGAAGATAGCAAGAACGAGGGTGTTGGGGAAGGAGGGGAAGATAGCAAGAACGAGGGTGTTGGAGAAGGAGGGGAAGATAGCAGGGACGAGGGTGTTGGGGAAGGAGGGGAAGATAGCAAGAATGAGGGTGTTGGGGAAGGAGGGGAAGATAGCAGGGACGAGGGTGTTGGGGAAGGAGGGGAAGATAGCAGGGACGAGGGTGTTGGGGAAGGAGGGGAAGATAGCAAGAACGAGGGTGTTGGGGAAGGAGGGGAAGATAGCAAGAACGAGGGTGTTGGGGAAGGAGGGGAAGATAGCAAGAACGAGTGTGTTGGGGAAGGAGGGGAAGATAGCAAGAACGAGTGTGTTGGGGAAGGAGGGGAAGATAGCAGGGACGAGGGTGTTGGGGAAGGAGGGGAAGATAGCAAGAACGAGGGTGTTGGGGAAGGAGGGGAAGATAGCAGGGACGAGGGTGTTGGGGAAGGAGGGGAAGATAGCAAGAACGAGGGTGTTGGGGAAGGAGGGGAAGATAGCAGGGACGAGGGTGTTGGGGAAGGAGGGGAAGATAGCAAGAACGAGGGTGTTGGGGAAGGAGGGGAAGATAGCAAGAACGAGTGTGTTGGGGAAGGAGGGGAAGATAGCAGGGACGAGGGTGTTGGGGAAGGAGGGGAAGATAGCAAGAATGAGGGTGTTGGGGAAGGAGGGGAAGATAGCAGGTACGAGGGTGTTGGGGAAGGAGGGGAAGATAGCAAGAACGAGGGTGTTGGGGAAGGAGGGGAAGATAGCAAGAACGAGGGTGTTGGGGAAGGAGGGGAAGATAGCAAGGACGAGGGTGTTGGGGAAGGAGGGGAAGATAGCAAGAACGAGGGTGTTGGGGAAGGAGGGGAAGATAGCAAGAACGAGGGTGTTGGGGAAGGAGGGGAAGATAGCAAGGACGAGGGTGTTGGGGAAGGAGGGGAAGATAGCAAGGACGAGGGTGTTGGTGAAGGAGGGGAAGATAGCAAGGACGAGGGTGTTGGGGAAGGAGGGGAAGATAGCAAGGACGAGGGTGTTGGGGAAGGAGGGCAAGATAGCAAGAACGAGGGTGTTGGGGAAGGAGGGCAAGATAGCAAGAACGAGGGTGTTGGGGAAGGAGGGGAAGATAGCAAGGACGAGGGTGTTGGGGAAGAAGGGGAAGACAGCAAGGACGAGGGTGTTGGGGAAGGAGGGGAAGATAGCAAGGACGAGGGTGTTGGGGAAGGAGGGGAAGATAGCAAGAATGAGGGTGTTGGGGAAGGAGGGCAAGATAGCAAGAACGAGGGTGTTGGGGAAGGAGGGGAAGATAGCAAGAACGAGGGTGTTGGGGAAGGAGGGGAAGATAACAAGAACGAGGGTGTTGGGGAAGGAGGGGAAGATAGCAAGAACGAGTGTTGGGGAAGGAGGGGAAGATAGCAAGAACGAGGGTGTTGGGGAAGGAGGGGAAGATAGCAAGAACGAGGGTGTTGGGGAAGGAGGGGAAGATAGCAAGAACGAGGGTGTTGGGGAAGGAGGGAAAGATATCAAGGACGAGGGTGTTGGGGAAGATAGCAAGAACGAGGGTGTTGGGGAAGGAGGGGAAGATAGGAAGAACGAGGGTGTTGGGGAAGGAGGGGAAGATAATTAGAACGAGGGTGTTGGGGAAGGTGGGGAAGATAGCAAGTACGAGGGTGTTGGGGAAGGAGGGGAAGATAGCAAGGACGAGGGTGTTGGGGAAGGAGGGGAAGATAGCAAGAACGAGGGTGTTGGGGAAGGAGGGGAAGATAGCAAGAACGAGGGTGTTGGGGAAGGAGGGGAAGATAGCAAGAACGAGGGTGTTGGGGAAGGAGGGGAAGATAGCAAGAACGAGGGTGTTGGGGAAGGAGGGGAAGATAGCAAGAACGAGGGTGTTGGGGAAGGAGGGGAAGATAGCAAGAACGAGGGTGTTGGGGAAGGAGGGGAAGATAGCAAGAACGAGGGTGTTGGGGAAGGAGGGGAAGATAGCAGGGACGAGGGTGTTGGGGAAGGAGGGGAAGATAGCAAGAACGAGGGTGTTGGGGAAGGAGGGGAAGATATCAAGGACGAGGGTGTTGGGGAAGGAGGGGAAGATAGCAAGAACGAGGGTGTTGGGGAAGGAGGGGAAGATGTCAAGAACGAGGGTGTTGGGGAAGGAGGGGAAGATAGCAAGAACGAGGGAGGGGACTAAGGAAGAGGGGAACTTATAAAAATAACAGTAATTATAAAAATAATAACAGTAGGGGTAACGGGATGGAGAGGATTATAATCAAGTAATCAGGTTTGATCCAAGAAAGAAGGGGATAACTCCAATTCCTTGAATCAGGAGCCCTTAACCAGCACCAAGTCACCCCAGCCCCCTCTGTGAGAGAAATATTGGCGGAAAACCTGCTTTCCTTACATCCTGTTTTGCATATATAAGCCTTGCTATACTGTATTTGCATAATATAGAGTATACACTCTACGGTATTTAGAGAAATGGAAGAGCTCGCTCTAACTATATAAGCATTTATAATTCAACGTCAACTGCTCTCTCTCGCCCGGTCAACTCTATCCATAACATAGGCGAGGATATGTTATCAGATACACAAAAAATCCACGCTGTACCATAAGTCTATAAAAAGCCCCTCCCGAGCCAAAAACCCAGATATATTGATGTTTTTGATGACATGGTGATTAATAAATTGAAAGAAACCTGTTTCTCGTGCAGTTCCGGAAATGCTCTAGTTTATAATGAACTGGCAAAGCTAGAATCCGAGCAAGGAAATTCACAACTGTACTAGAAAAGCTAAAATTTTACGATGTAACTCACAATTCAAACAAAGAAAAAACAACAAACAACACAAAATATATGAGAGATGATTATTGCTATACATACAGTTATTATCTTGATGACAGATTATACAGTCACTGATGACAGATTATACAGTCACTGATGACAGATTATACAGTCACTGATGACAGATTATACAGTCACTGATGACAGATTATACAGTCACTGATGACAGATCATGCAGTCACTGATGACAGATCATACAGTCACTGATGACAGATCATACAGTCACTGATGACAGATCATACAGTCACTGATGACAGATCATACAGTCACTGATGACAGAATCATACAGTCACTGATGACAGAATCATACACTCGGAGTTAATGGCAAAGTTATTCACATTCATTCATTGTCTGTGTTGATGAATATAGGAATGCCACTTTGGTCGCAAGCAGACATAGGTCAATCCAAGCACAGAAAAAGACCACAGAGCTTCCAAAATTACTATAATCAAGCACCAAAATGATTCACAACCACATTATCCTCTTTTAACACTTTAAAGACCAGCTTAGCCAAATCGTCTCAAAATTTTCTAGTTTATATCGAAAGGATATTTACCAGACTGACAATAGGCTTAACGTTTTCAATCGAACCATTTTTTTTTTAAATGAAGGTGGAGAGAGCCAGCTAGGAGCCGAGGCGCAAGTCTACTCACTAAAGGGCCAGATTCGAAGCATGTTAACCTAGTTCTAAAGCTAGCAGGGCAGTGCTCGGGTGAATTACAGGGAAGTCGAGACTCAGAAAGAATGAGGAGGTAAAATAAGCAGGTGGGTGGTACCTGGTAATAAAATAAGCAGTAATAAAATAAGCAGGTGGGTAGTACCTGGTTAAAGGTCCTGCTTCCCACAGTAATAAAATAAGCAGGTGGTTAGTACCTGGTTTAAGGTCCTACTTCTCACAGTAATAAAATAAGCAGGTGGGTAGTACCGGGTTAAAGGTCCTACTTCTCACAGTAATAAAATAAGCAGGTGGGTAGTACCGGGTTAAAGGTCCTACTTCTCACAGTAATAAAATAAGCAGGTGGGTAGTACCGGGTTAAAGGTCCTACTTCTCACAGTAATAAAATAAGCAGGTGGGTAGTACCGGGTTAAAGGTCCTGGGTTAAGGTCCTACTTCCCACAGTAATAAAATAAGCAGTAATAAAATAAGCAGGTGGGTAGTACCGGGTTAAAGGTCCTACTTCTCACAGTAATAAAATAAGCAGGTGGGTATACAGGGTTAAAGGTCCTACTTCTGACAGTAATAAAATAAGCAGGTGGGTAGTACCGGGTTAAAGGTCATACTTCTCACAGTAATAAAATAAGCAGGTGGGTAGTACCGGGTTAAAGGTCCTACTTCTCACAGTAATAAAATAAGCAGGTGGGTAGTACCGGGTTAAAGGTCCTACTTCCCACAGTAATAAAATAAGCAGGTGGGTAGTACCGGGTTAAAGGTCCTACTTCTCACAGTAATAAAATAAGCAGGTGGGTAGTACCGGGTTAAAGGTCCTACTTCTCACAGTAATAAAATAAGCAGGTGGGTAGTACCGGGTTAAAGGTCCTGCTTCCCACAGTAATAAAATAAGCAGGTGGGTAGTACCGGGTTAAAGGTCCTACTTCTCACAGTAATAAAATAACCAGGTGGGTAGCACCTGGTTAAAGGTCCTACTTCCCACAGTAATAAAATAAGCAGGTGGGTAGTACCGGGCTAAAGGTCCTACTTCTCACAGTAATAAAATAAGCAGGTGGGTAGTACCGGGTTAAAGGTCCTGCTTCTCACAGTAATAAAATAAGCAGGTGGGTAGTACCGGGTTAAAGGTCCTGCTTCCCACAGTAATAAAATAAGCAGGTGGGTAGTACCGGGTTAAAGGTCCTGCTTCCCACAGTAATAAAATAAGCAGGTGGGTAGTACCGGGTTAAAGGTCCTACTTCTCACAGTAATAAAATAAGCATGTGGGTAGTACCGGGTTAAAGGTCCTACTTCTCACAGTAATAAAATAAGCAGGTGGGTAGTACCGGGTTAAAGGTCCTGCTTCCCACAGTAATAAAATAAGCAGGTGGGTAGTACCGGGTTAAAGGTCCTACTTCTCACAGTAATAAAATAACCAGGTGGGTAGCACCTGGTTAAAGGTCCTACTTCCCACAGTAATAAAATAACCAGGTGGGTAGTACCGGGCTAAAGGTCCTACTTCTCACAGTAATAAAATAAGCAGGTGGGTAGTACCGGGTTAAAGGTCCTGCTTCCCACAGTAATAAAATAAGCAGGTGGGTAGTACCGGGTTAAAGGTCCTACTTCTCACAGTAATAAAATAAGCAGGTGGGTAGTACCGGGCTAAAGGTCCTACTTCTCACAGTAATAAAATAACCAGGTGGGTAGCACCTGGTTAAAGGTCCTACTTCCCACAGTAATAAAATAACCAGGTGGGTAGTACCGGGCTAAAGGTCCTACTTCTCACAGTAATAAAATAAGCAGGTGGGTAGTACCGGGTTAAAGGTCCTGCTTCCCACAGTAATAAAATAAGCAGGTGGGTAGTACCGGGTTAAAGGTCCTACTTCTCACAGTAATAAAATAACCAGGTGGGTAGTACCGGGTTAAAGGTCCTACTTCTCACAGTAATAAAATAAGCAGGTGGGTAGTACCGGGCTAAAGGTCCTACTTCTCACAGTAATAAAATAACCAGGTGGGTAGCACCTGGTTAAAGGTCCTACTTCCCACAGTAATAAAATAACCAGGTGGTTAGTACCTGGTTTAAGGTCCTACTTCTCACAGTCATAAAATAAGCAGGTGGGTAGTACTGGGTTAAAGGTCCTACTTCTCACAGTAATAAAATAAGCAGGTGGTTAGTACCTGGTTAAAGGTTCTACTTCTCACAGTAATAAAATAACCAGGTGGGTAGTACCGGGTTAAAGGTCCTACTTCCCACAGTAATAAAATAAGCAGGTGGGTAGTACCGGGCTAAAGGTCCTACTTCTCACAGTAATAAAATAACCAGGTGGGTAGCACCTGGTTAAAGGTCCTACTTCCCACAGTAATAAAATAACCAGGTGGTTAGTACCTGGTTTAAGGTCCTACTTCTCACAGTAATAAAATAAGCAGGTGGGTAGTACTGGGTTAAAGGTCCTACTTCTCACAGTAATAAAATAAGCAGGTGGTTAGTACCTGGTTAAAGGTTCTACTTCTCACAGTAATAAAATAACCAGGTGGGTAGTACCGGGTTAAAGGTCCTACTTCCCACAGTAATAAAATAAGCAGGTGGGTAGTACCTGGTTAAAGGTCCTACTTCTCACAGTAATAAAATAACCAGGTGGGTAGTACCGGGTTAAAGGTCCTACTTCCCACAGTAATAAAATAACCAGGTGGTTAGTACCTGGTTTAAGGTCCTACTTCTCACAGTAATAAAATAAGCAGGTGGGTAGTACTGGGTTAAAGGTCCTACTTCTCACAATAATAAAATAAGCAGGTGGTTAGTACCTGGTTAAAGGTTCTACTACAGTAATAAAATAACCAGGTCAAAGGTCCTACTTCCCACAGTAATAAAATAAGCAGGTGGGTAGTACCTGGTTAAAGGTCCTACTTCTCACAGTAATAAAATAACCAGGTGGGTAGTACCGGGTTAAAGGTCCTACTTCCCACAGTAATAAAGCGAAACACATAAAGCTGAACTAATTTTTATTGGGACGTTACGCTCTAAGAAGAGCTTTTACAATTATGAAAACCAGCTCTCCTTATAGGGGAAACACTGTACCAGTAAAGAATTGTCCTGCTACACTTGTCACTGTCATCCTTCAGGATAGTCCCTGCCGTATCACAAAAGCAAGGGAATTAAGAAGTCAATACTCCTCAAACTACCTGTCTTCCCCATCCTTCTCTTCATTCCCGACACTTCTGCCAATACATTCCCTGATTTCCTCTCCCCTTCCACACCTGATCGAATGTGTACAAGAGGGAAATGAGTCCCGATCTTGGCGACAGGAACAGTTCTGGAGTTGAGAGGACAGACATACAAAGAGAGGGCTTAGTATGATCCCTACGGGTTAAACGCTTCCGCAAAGAAGATAATAATAATAGCAATACGATGAGACTAACTGAATTAACTTCGACGCCGATAAATCAAGAAAACCAGAGTAACATGAACACGACTTACAAAATATACGTAAGAAACACTGAGAGAGTATAAAGAAAGACTACTGTAAAGGACAGGCTCAGGCACAACTGGATACTGACTGAAGCTAAACACAAGACTGTCATAGCTACGTAAATCCTTTTGTTTGTGTGGATAGAAAGTGAAATGATCTGGATGAGGAAGTGGTGGAGACACCTCATTAACTTAAAATGCAGGTACAATAAGGCCTAAAAGGCTAGGAATATGTACAACTGGTCGATAATGATACAAAGGCGGGGTCAGGAACTGTGAATCGACCCCCGCAACCACAAATAGATGAGCATACATATACACTTCATTGAGGTTCTTTGCTATAGGACCAGGAGTGGGACTTGAGAATGGAGGCTATGGACTTATGACTAATCTTAACGTTAACAGTGACTGCATGTGCTGGAAAATACAAGAACACGTGATGCTGGTGATCCCTGATGCAATGAGATAAAATACTTGAGCAGCTTAACCAGCTCATGAGACGACTCTGTTTACCAAGGAAAACAGATCTATAAGTAGGCTCCTACGCGAGTTAGGGGCGCCCCGTTGATGTGGTTATATGCGTAAGCTCCTACGTGTGCTAAATTACTTAGGATGTGGCTTGAATTTGCTGTACAATGTATAACTAGAAGCCCACTTGCGCCTTAAACAGTATTAAGTTGGTGCATGGCAGAAGTTGCTAGGTGCGGCAACGTGATATGGAACAAGCTACTGAGTGCAACAATATATCATTGAACAAGGTAATGTTAAATCCGAGAAGCGTTCAAACTAATTTATAGCTAGTGAACATGAATACCTGTATATTTACAACAAATGGAACGATCAAGTCCCCATAGATGTTGTGTACCTCGATTTCCAGGCCTATGATAAAGTATCACACAGAAGATTAAGTAAAATAAATCTTCGTTGTTTACAAGAGACAAATTTCATTCTTGGATCACTTGCTCACTGGCGGGAAACAACGATTAGTCTCAGATAGGGAACTTTCAGAGTGGCTATACATAACAAATGGAGTTCCTCAGGGACTAGTCTTTGACCCAATCCTATTCATAACTTATATAAAGGATACAGAATTGGAGCTAGCATTTAAAATTGTAAAGTTTGCGGAGAACACGGAAGTAGTGAAACAGGCCGCACCTCTTGAAGTATTCGGCATGACTGACATGTTAGCGTAGTAATTGGACACGAAGAAGATGAATTTGAAAACAGACATATGCAAAGTAATGCATTGTGGGCATAAAATTTTTATATAAATATATATCACCTGAAATATGCGGTAACCCTTTATCCAAAATAAAAGGTAACCACGTATTAGTCATTTGCAATGACTTAAATATATTTAATATCTACTTGCGGACAGCAATGTCAGAAAAAATTATATTAAGAAACAAAGTATATAAAGACTTGAGTAATTAATCTGTTCTCACCTACGACACTACAATTCTAACTCATTCAAAACTTTAAGATATTAACAAATAACAAGAACTATTTCAAGTTTAAGGTGGTGAAATAGTTTGAAATAGCCTTGTGGAACACAAATGTAAGAGTGGATTTAGGAACCCAGTAGATTATTAGCACTTTGTAATATGAGGCTCGACTAAATACAATACTGGGACTGACTAGATACAATACTGGGACTGACTAGATACAATACTGGGACTGACTAAATACAATACTGGGACTGACTAGATACTGGGACTGACTAGATACAATACTGGGACTGACTAGATACAATACTGGGACTGACTAAATACAATACTGGGACTGACTAGATACAATACTGGGACTGACTAGATACAATACTGGGACTGACTAAATACAATACTGGGACTGACTAGAT
>NC_091335.1:5059104-5071604 GCF_038502225.1 Cherax quadricarinatus
TCATAAGATATTTAGAGAATAAAATAATATTAGTTAAAAACATATACAGTATCACGTTACAGATGATAGTTGTGGCAAATATTATTATTAGATTTCCAGGGAAGACGACACAGGGTTTAATAAGTGTCGCTCGTGTAGAGCTTTATAAAGTCATGAGTTGAAGCTCTGTGTATCTGTGTAGGGCTTTATGATGTCACGACTGGATAAAGCTCTGAATAGAGCTTTTCAAAGCCATTTGATGAAGCTATGTATAATGCTATGCAGAGCTTTATAAAGTCATAACTTGATAAAGCTTTACCGATTTAAACATTATCTCACTATAGCCTCTTCTGTAACATGTCTGTTGTTCTCCAGTGTCGCCGTAGGCTAGTTGCATATACGAAATTTCCAGCCTACTGCTGGGTACCTCCTGCCTCAACACATCTCACACCTTGACACTTCAAGAACCGCCTCCCTCCACGGATAACCGGTTAATTAAAGCTGCGGCAGCTACTTTAACCCTCAAAGAATACCTCACCATAATCTCAAGGACAAGCTAGGCTAGGTTTGTCAGGAAACAGGACAAGTGTTCCCTGACGCGGGTCTTAGAAATATGACGACCCGCAACTGGCTTCTTGCAGCACGGCCTGACACACACGGCTTCGATGGCAGTGAAAGCTGTTGTTCCAAAGAAATGGCGTTATTCTCCCATTCTTTGGATCAAATCTCATTGCCACCCATTCCCCAGGCGCTGTGTGACCCGTCTCCCCATCACGAGTATAAAATAACAATGGAATATGACAGGCAAACAGCGTGCCTGATGTGCCTAATTCTGTTGAATTCTGCAAAATCATTAACGCGTTAGAAAAACATTACACTAGGTATATTTCTGCTAGGCTAGGTTACTTTCGGTGCATAATTTAAAATGACATGCAACATTTTAGTACAAGTTTTTATTTGTTGTAGGAAGGGATGTTTTGTATTTAAAGGTGTGTTTAATTTTGATGGGGGTAGGGAGTATTTCATATTGGATGAGGTCGGTGTTCTATCCTGGAGGGAAGGGAGGCTAGTGTTTTATCCTGGAGGGAAGGGAGGCTAGTGTTTTATCCTGGAGGAAAGGGAGGCTAGTGTTTTATCCTGGAGGGAAGGGAGGCTAGTGTTTTATCCTGGAGGGAAGGGAGGCTAGTGTTTTATCCTGGAGGGAAGGGAGGCTAGTTTTATCCTGGAGGGAAGGGAGGCTAGTGTTTTATCCTGGAGGGAAGGGAGGCTAGTGTTTTATCCTGGAGGGAAGGAAGGCTAGTGTTTTATCCTGGAGGGAAGGCTAGTGCTTTATCCTGGAGGAAAGAGAGGCTAGTGTTTTATCCTGGAGGAAAGGGAGGTTACCTGGAGGTTACCTGGAGGTTATTCCGGGGATCAACGCCCCCGCGGCCCGGTCCATGACCAGGCCTCCCGATGGATCAGGGCCTGATCAACTAGGCTGTTACTGCTGGCCGCACGCAGTCCAACGTACGAGCCACAGCCCGGCTGATCCGGCACTAACTTTAGGTATCTGTCCAGCTCTCTCTTGAAGGCAGCCAGGGGTTTATTGGCAATTCCCCTAATGCTTGATGGGATGCTGTTGAACAGTTTTGGGCCCCGGACACTTATGGTGTTTTATCCTGGAGGGAAGGCTAGTGTTTTATCCTGGAGGAAAGAGAGGCTAGTGTTTTATCCTGGAGGGAAGGAAGGCTAGTGTTTTATCCTAGAGGGAAGGAAGGCTAGTGTTTTATCCTAGAGGGAAGGAAGGCTAGTGTTTTATCCTAGAGGGAAGGAAGGCTAGTGTTTTATCCTAGAGGGAAGGAAGGCTAGTGTTTTATCCTGGAGGGAAGGAAGGCTAGTGTTTTATCCTAGAGGGAAGGAAGGCTAGTGTTTTATCCTAGAGGGAAGGAAGGCTAGTGTTTTATCCTAGAGGGAAGGAAGGCTAGTGTTTTATCCTGGAGGAAAGAGAGGCTAGTGTTTTATACTAGAGGGAAGGAAGGCTAGTGTTTTATCCTGGAGGAAAGAGAGGCTAGTGTTTTATCCTGGAGGAAAGAGAGGCTAGTGTTTTATCCTAGAGGGAAGGGAGGCTAGTGTTTTATCCTAGAGGGAAGGGAGGCTAGTGTTTTATCCTAGAGGGAAGGCTAATGTTTTATCCTAGAGAGAAGGAAGGCTAGTGTTTTATCCTGCAGAGAAGGAAGGCTAGTGTTTTATCCTAGAGAGAAGGAAGGCTAGTGTTTTATCCTAGAGGGAAGGAAGGCTAGTGTTTTATCCTAGAGAGAAGGAAGGCTAGTGTTTTATCCTAGAGAGAAGGAAGGCTAGTGTTTTATCCTAGAGAGAAGGAAGGCTAGTGTTTTATCCTAGAGAGAAGGAAGGCTAGTGTTTTATTCTAGAGGGAAGGAAGGCTAGTGTTTTATCCTAGAGGGAAGGAAGGCTAGTGTTTTATCCTAGAGAGAAGGAAGGCTAGTGTTTTATCCTGCAGAGAAGGAAGGCGAGTGTTTTATCCTAGAGAGAAGGAAGGCTAGTGTTTTATCCTAGAGAGAAGGAAGGCTAGTGTTTTATCATACAGAGAAGGAAGGCTAGTGTTTTATCCTGCAGAGAAGGAAGGCTAGTGTTTTATCCTAGAGGGAAGGAAGGCTAGTGTTTTATCCTAGAGAGAAGGAAGGCTAGTGTTTTATCCTAGAGGGAAGGAAGGCTAGTGTTTTATCCTAGAGAGAAGGAAGGCTAGTGTTTTATCCTAGAGGGAAGGAAGGCTAGTGTTTTATCCTAGAGAGAAGGAAAGCTAGTGTTTTATCCTAGAGAGAAGGAAGGCTAGTGTTTTATCCTAGAGGGAAGGAAGGCTAGTGTTTTATCCTAGAGAGAAGGAAGGCTAGTGTTTTATCCTAGAGGGAAGGAAGGCTAGTGTTTTATCCTAGAGAGAAGGAAGGCTAGTGTTTTATCCTGCAGAGAAGGAAGGCTAGTGTTTTATCCTAGAGAGAAGGAAGGCTAGTGTTTTATCCTAGAGAGAAGGAAGGCTAGTGTTTTATCCTGCAGAGAAGGAAGGCTAGTGTTTTATCCTGCAGAGAAGGAAGGCTAGTGTTTTATCCTAGAGGGAAGGAAGGCTAGTGTTTTATCCTAGAGGGAAGGAAGGCTTGTGTTTTATCCTGCAGAGAAGGAAGGCTAGTGTTTTATCCTAGAGGGAAGGAAGGCTAGTGTTTTATCCTGCAGAGAAGGAAGGCTAGTGTTTTATCCTGCAGAGAAGGAAGGCTAGTGTTTTATCCTAGAGGGAAGGAAGGCTAGTGTTTTATCCTAGAGGGAAGGAAGGCTAGTGTTTTATCCTGCAGAGAAGGAAGGCTAGTGTTTTATCCTAGAGGGAAGGAAGGCTAGTGTTTTATCCTAGAGGGAAGGAAGGCTAGTGTTTTATCCTAGAGAGAAGGAAGGCTAGTGTTTTATCCTAGAGGGCAGGAAGGCTAGTGTTTTATCCTAGAGGGAAGGAAGGCTAGTGTTTTATCCTAGAGGGAAGGAAGGCTAGTGTTTTATCCTGCAGAGAAGGAAGGCTAGTGTTTTATCCTAGAGGGAAGGAAGGCTAGTGTTTTATCCTAGAGGGAAGGAAGGCTAGTGTTTTATCCTGCAGAGAAGGAAGGCTAGTGTTTTATCCTAGAGAGAAGGAAGGCTAGTGTTTTATCCTAGAGGGAAGGAAGGCTAGTGTTTTATCCTAGAGAGAAGGAAGGCTAGTGTTTTATCCTGCAGAGAAGGAAGGCTAGTGTTTTATCCTAGAGAGAAGGAAGGCTAGTGTTTTATCCTAGAGAGAAGGAAGGCTAGTGTTTTATCCTAGAGAGAAGGAAGGCTAGTGTTTTATCCTGCAGAGAAGGAAGGCTAGTGTTTTATCCTAGAGAGAAGGAAGGCTAGTGTTTTATCCTGCAGAGAAGGAAGGCTAGTGTTTTATCCTAGAGAGAAGGAAGGCTAGTGTTTTATCCTAGAGAGAAGGAAGGCTAGTGTTTTATCCTGCAGAGAAGGAAGGCTAGTGTTTTATCCTAGAGAGAAGGAAGGCTAGTGTTTTATCCTAGAGAGAAGGAAGGCTAGTGTTTTATCCTAGAGGGAAGGAAGGCTAGTGTTTTATCCTAGAGAGAAGGAAGGCTAGTGTTTTATCCTGCAGAGAAGGAAGGCTAGTGTTTTATCCTAGAGGGAAGGAAGGCTAGTGTTTTATCCTGCAGAGAAGGAAGGCTAGTGTTTTAACCTAGAGGGAAGGAAGGCTAGTGTTTTATCCTGCAGAGAAGGAAGGCTAGTGTTTTATCCTAGAGAGAAGGAAGGCTAGTGTTTTATCCTAGAGGGAAGGAAGGCTAGTGTTTTATCCTAGAGGGAAGGAAGGCTAGTGTTTTATCCTGCAGAGAAGGAAGGCTAGTGTTTTATCCTAGAGGGAAGGAAGGCTAGTGTTTTATCATGCAGAGAAGGAAGGCTAGTGTTTTATCCTAGAGGGAAGGAAGGCTAGTGTTTTATCCTAGAGGGAAGGAAGGCTAGTGTTTTATCCTGCAGAGAAGGAAGGCTAGTGTTTTATCCTAGAGGGAAGGAAGGCTAGTGTTTTATCCTAGAGGGAAGGAAGGCTAGTGTTTTATCCTAGAGAGAAGGAAGGCTAGTGTTTTATCCTAGAGGGAAGGAAGGCTAGTGTTTTATCCTAGAGGGAAGGAAGGCTAGTGTTTTATCCTAGAGGGAAGGAAGGCTAGTGTTTTATCCTGCAGAGAAGGAAGGCTAGTGTTTTATCCTAGAGGGAAGGAAGGCTAGTGTTTTATCCTAGAGGGAAGGAAGGCTAGTGTTTTATCCTGCAGAGAAGGAAGGCTAGTGTTTTATCCTAGAGAGAAGGAAGGCTAGTGTTTTATCCTAGAGAGAAGGAAGGCTAGTGTTTTATCCTGCAGAGAAGGAAGGCGAGTGTTTTATCCTAGAGAGAAGGAAGGCTAGTGTTTTATCCTAGAGAGAAGGAAGGCTAGTGTTTTATCCGAGAGAGAAGGAAGGCTAGTGTTTTATCCTGCAGAGAAGGAAGGCTAGTGTTTTATCCTAGAGAGAAGGAAGGCTAGTGTTTTATCCTGCAGAGAAGGAAGGCTAGTGTTTTATCCTAGAGAGAAGGAAGGCTAGTGTTTTATCCTAGAGAGAAGGAAGGCTAGTGTTTTATCCTGCAGAGAAGGAAGGCTAGTGTTTTATCCTAGAGAGAAGGAAGGCTAGTGTTTTATCCTAGAGAGAAGGAAGGCTAGTGTTTTATCCTAGAGAGAAGGAAGGCTAGTGTTTTATCCTAGAGGGAAGGAAGGCTAGTGTTTTATCCTAGAGAGAAGGAAGGCTAGTGTTTTATCCTAGAGGGAAGCAAGGCTAGTGTTTTATCCTGCAGAGAAGGAAGGCTAGTGTTTTATCCTAGAGGGAAGGAAGGCTAGTGTTTTATCCTGCAGAGAAGGAAGGCTAGTGTTTTATCCTAGAGAGAAGGAAGGCTAGTGTTTTATCCTGCAGAGAAGGAAGGCTAGTGTTTTATCCTAGAGAGAAGGAAGGCTAGTGTTTTATCCTAGAGAGAAGGAAGGCTAGTGTTTTATCCTAGAGAGAAGGAAGGCTAGTGTTTTATCCTAGAGGGAAGGAAGGCTAGTGTTTTATCCTAGAGGGAAGGAAGGCTAGTATTTTATCCTAGAGGGAAGGAAGGCTAGTGTTTTATCCTGCAGAGAAGGAAGGCTAGTGTTTTATCCTAGAGAGAAGGAAGGCTAGTGTTTTATCCTGCAGAGAAGGAAGGCTAGTGTTTTATCCTAGAGGGAAGGAAGGCTAGTGTTTTATCCTGCAGAGAAGGAAGGCTAGTGTTTTATCCTAGAGAGAAGGAAGGCTAGTGTTTTATCCTGCAGAGAAGGAAGGCTAGTGTTTTATCCTAGAGAGAAGGAAGGCTAGTGTTTTATCCTGCAGAGAAGGAAGGCTAGTGTTTTATCCTAGAGAGAAGGAAGGCTAGTGTTTTATCCTAGAGGGAAGGAAGGCTAGTGTTTTATCCTAGAGGGAAGGAAGGCTAGTGTTTTATCCTAGAGGGAAGGAAGGCTAGTGTTTTATCCTGCAGAGAAGGAAGGCTAGTGTTTTATCCTAGAGAGAAGGAAGGCTAGTGTTTTATCCTGCAGAGAAGGAAGGCTAGTGTTTTATCCTAGAGAGAAGGAAGGCTAGTGTTTTATCCTAGAGGGAAGGAAGGCTAGTGTTTTATCCTAGAGAGAAGGAAGGCTAGTGTTTTATCCTGCAGAGAAGGAAGGCTAGTGTTTTATCCTAGAGAGAAGGAAGGCTAGTGTTTTATCCTAGAGGGAAGGAAGGCTAGTGTTTTATCCTGCAGAGAAGGAAGGCTAGTGTTTTATCCTAGAGAGAAGGAAGGCTACTGTTTTATCCTAGAGGGAAGGAAGGCTAGTGTTTTATCCTGCAGAGAAGGAAGGCTAGTGTTTTATCCTAGAGAGAAGGAAGGCTAGTGTTTTATCCTGTAGAGAAGGAAGGCTAGTGTTTTATCCTAGAGGGAAGGAAGGCTAGTGTTTTATCCTGCAGAGAAGGAAGGCTAGTGTTTTATCCTAGAGGGAAGGAAGGCTAGTGTTTTATCCTGCAGAGAAGGAAGGCTAGTGTTTTATCCTAGAGGGAAGGAAGGCTAGTGTTTTATCCTGCAGAGAAGGAAGGCTAGTGTTTTATCCTAGAGGGAAGGAAGGCTAGTGTTTTATCCTGCAGAGAAGGAAGGCTAGTGTTTTATCCTAGAGGGAAGGAAGGCTAGTGGTTCATTTTAGGGGGTGAGGGGCAGCGAGTGTTTTATCTTAAGGGATGAGGGAGGAAGTAAGTGTTTTATCCAGGATGAGACGAATTTTATCCAGGATGGAGGCAGGGCAAGTGTTTTATCCAGGAGGGAGGCAGGGCAAGTGTTTTATCCAGGAGGGAGGCAGGGCAAGTGTTTTATCCAGGAGGGAGGCAAGGCAAGTGTTTTATCCAGGAGGGAGGCAGGGCAAGTGTTTTATCCAGGAGGGAGGCAGGGCAAGTGTTTTATCCAGGAGGGAGGCAAGGCAAGTGTTTTATCCAGGAGGGAGGCAAGGCAAGTGTTTTATCCAGGAGGGAGGCAAGGCAAGTGTTTTATCCAGGAGGGAGGCAAGGCAAGTGTTTTATCCAGGAGGGAGGCAGGGCAAGTGTTTTATCCAGGAGGGAGGCAAGGCAAGTGTTTTATCCAGGAGGGAGGCAAGGCAAGTGTTTTATCCAGGAGGGAGGCAAGGCAAGTGTTTTATCCAGGAGGGAGGCAAGGCAAGTGTTTTATCCAGGAGGGAGGCAAGGCAAGTGTTTTATCCAGGAGGGAGGCAGGGCAAGTGTTTTATCCAGGAGGGAGGCAGGGCAAGTGTTTTATCCAGGAGGGAGGCAAGGCAAGTGTTTTATCCAGGAGGGAGGCAAGGCAAGTGTTTTATCCAGGAGGGAGGCAGGGCAAGTGTTTTATCCAGGAGGGAGGCAAGGCAAGTGTTTTATCCAGGAGGGAGGCAGGGCAAGTGTTTTATCCAGGAGGGAGGCAAGGCAAGTGTTTTATCCAGGAGGGAGGCAGGGCAAGTGTTTTATCCAGGAGGGAGGCAAGTGTTTTATCCAGGAGGGAGGCAGGGCAAGTGTTTTATCCAGGAGGGAGGCAAGGCAAGTGTTTTATCCAGGAGGGAGGCAGGGCAAGTGTTTTATCCAGGAGGGAGGCAAGGCAAGTGTTTTATCCAGGAGGGAGGCAGGGCAAGTGTTTTATCCAGGAGGGAGGCAAGGCAAGTGTTTTATCCAGGAGGGAGGCAGGGCAAGTGTTTTATCCAGGAGGGAGGCAAGGCAAGTGTTTTATCCAGGAGGGAGGCAGGGCAAGTGTTTTATCCAGGAGGGAGGCAAGGCAAGTGTTTTATCCAGGAGGGAGGCAGGGCAAGTGTTTTATCCAGGAGGGAGGCAAGGCAAGTGTTTTATCCAGGAGGGAGGCAAGCCAAGTGTTTTATCCAGGAGGGAGGCAGGGCAAGTGTTTTATCCAGGAGGGAGGCAAGGCAAGTGTTTTATCCAGGAGGGAGGCAGGGCAAGTGTTTTATCCAGGAGGGAGGCAAGGCAAGTGTTTTATCCAGGAGGGAGGCAAGGCAAGTGTTTTATCCAGGAGGGAGGCAAGTGTTTTATCCAGGAGGGAGGCAGGGCAAGTGTTTTATCCAGGAGGGAGGCAAGGCAAGTGTTTTATCCAGGAGGGAGGCAGGGCAAGTGTTTTATCCAGGAGGGAGGCAAGGCAAGTGTTTTATCCAGGAGGGAGGCAGGGCAAGTGTTTTATCCAGGAGGGAGGCAAGGCAAGTGTTTTATCCAGGAGGGAGGCAGGGCAAGTGTTTTATCCAGGAGGGAGGCAAGGCAAGTGTTTTATCCAGGAGGGAGGCAGGGCAAGTGTTTTATCCAGGAGGGAGGCAGGGCAAGTGTTTTATCCAGGAGGGAGGCAGGGCAAGTGTTTTATCCAGGAGGGAGGCAGGGCAAGTGTTTTATCCAGGAGGGAGGCAAGTGTTTTATCCAGGAGGGAGGCAGGGCAAGTGTTTTATCCAGGAGGGAGGCAGGGCAAGTGTTTTATCCAGGAGGGAGGCAGGGCAAGTGTTTTATCCAGGAGGGAGGCAGGGCAAGTGTTTTATCCAGGAGGGAGGCAGGGCAAGTGTTTTATCCAGGAGGGAGGCAGGGCAAGTGTTTTATCCAGGAGGGAGGCAGGGCAAGTGTTTTATCCAGGAGGGAGGCAGGGCAAGTGTTTTATCCAGGAGGGAGGCAGGGCAAGTGTTTTATCCAGGAGGGAGGCAAGGCAAGTGTTTTATCCAGGAGGGAGGCAGGGCAAGTGTTTTATCCAGGAGGGAGGCAGGGCAAGTGTTTTATCCAGGAGGGAGGCAGGGCAAGTGTTTTATCCAGGAGGGAGGCAGGGCAAGTGTTTTATCCAGGAGGGAGGCAGGGCAAGTGTTTTATCCAGGAGGGAGGCAGGGCAAGTGTTTTATCCAGGAGGGAGGCAAGGCAAGTGTTTTATCCAGGAGGGAGGCAGGGCAAGTGTTTTATCCAGGAGGGAGGCAAGGCAAGTGTTTTATCCAGGAGGGAGGCAAGGCAAGTGTTTTATCCAGGAGGGAGGCAGGGCAAGTGTTTTATCCAGGAGGGAGGCAAGGCAAGTGTTTTATCCAGGAGGGAGGCAGGGCAAGTGTTTTATCCAGGAGGGAGGCAAGGCAAGTGTTTTATCCAGGAGGGAGGCAGGGCAAGTGTTTTATCCAGGAGGGAGGCAAGGCAAGTGTTTTATCCAGGAGGGAGGCAGGGCAAGTGTTTTATCCAGGAGGGAGGCAAGGCAAGTGTTTTATCCAGGAGGGAGGCAGGGCAAGTGTTTTATCCAGGAGGGAGGCAAGGCAAGTGTTTTATCCAGGAGGGAGGCAGGGCAAGTGTTTTATCCAGGAGGGAGGCAAGGCAAGTGTTTTATCCAGGAGGGAGGCAGGGCAAGTGTTTTATCCAGGAGGGAGGCAGGGCAAGTGTTTTATCCAGGAGGGAGGCAAGGCAAGTGTTTTATCCAGGAGGGAGGCAGGGCAAGTGTTTTATCCAGGAGGGAGGCAGGGCAAGTGTTTTATCCAGGAGGGAGGCAGGGCAAGTGTTTTATCCAGGAGGGAGGCAAGGCAAGTGTTTTATCCAGGAGGGAGGCAAGGCAAGTGTTTTATCCAGGAGGGAGGCAGGACAAGTGTTTTATCCAGGAGGGAGGCAGGGCAAGTGTTTTATCCAGGAGGGAGGCAGGGCAAGTGTTTTATCCAGGAGGGAGGCAGGGCAAGTGTTTTATCCAGGAGGGAGGCAGGGCAAGTGTTTTATCCAGGAGGGAGGCAAGGCAAGTGTTTTATCCAGGAGGGAGGCAGGACAAGTGTTTTATCCAGGAGGGAGGCAGGGCAAGTGTTTTATCCAGGAGGGAGGCAGGGCAAGTGTTTTATCCAGGAGGGAGGCAGGGCAAGTGTTTTATCCAGGAGGGAGGCAGGGCAAGTGTTTTATCCAGGAGGGAGGCAGGGCAAGTGTTTTATCCAGGAGGGAGGCAGGGCAAGTGTTTTATCCAGGAGGGAGGCAGGGCAAGTGTTTTATCCAGGAGGGAGGCAGGGCAAGTGTTTTATCCAGGAGGGAGGCAGGACAAGTGTTTTATCCAGGAGGGAGGCAGGGCAAGTGTTTTATCCAGGAGGGAGGCAGGGCAAGTGTTTTATCCAGGAGGGAGGCAGGGCAAGTGTTTTATCCAGGAGGGAGGCAGGGCAAGTGTTTTATCCCAGGGAGAAGGTCAATGTTATACCACAGGAAGGTCAACTCTTCAGGAATTCTGTATAATTCATTCATATACACATTTACACTGAGTACAATGCTTTATATTAAGCATAATACGATTACTGTTTTGATTGTGTTAGAATACTGCTACTGTACAGTTTCCACCAGATATCTCACACACATTGTAAGTCGAATTTCTCAACTCAATCATTTTCCTTGATCAGTCAGAATCTCACAAACTTGCATATATATTTCCTATAACAAGTGATATACAGTGTAACTCACGTAATCGTAGTAACATGATTGTAAACCACGGCACAGGTGGGGTTAGAACCCCAGACCAGTGCTAACCTCCTTATGGTGTATAAATATATCTTACCTCAATGAATCTTATTGTAGTCACCTGGCCCAGTGGTTCACGCACTGGCCTGGAGTTTTACGACTCACTTGCCATGGGTTCTAACCCCACTCGTACCCCCGGTTTACAGTATAACTTTGTTGTAACTATAAACAAATTTTAAAACTTTATATTTACAAAATGTGCTTAAATATTTATAAACAACTCACAACTGTTTACACTTACATTTCAACTCCTTATTTACAATTACAAATATTTTCTGCCGTTTCTAATTACTTAAAAATTCTAAACTAAATATAATTCCGTGTGTTGGTTGAGGTAAACACACCACATATGTATACTGAATATGAGAGGTTAATTGTGCGTATACCATTAGCATACACTGGTGATGCCCATTATGCTAGATATATTTTAGTGCACTGCTATTAGCAGCATCCTGCAGAATGCACATAAAACTGCTAAACCCGTACTAAACCAACAAATATTCAGTAAGTGCTTGAACATGGAGCCGTCACATATATTGTTTTTGCTAGTTTATAATGTAGGAGGCTAGTGGAGGTGGCCTTGGTGTATTATGTAATATAGCATGGTTATATTATATAATGTGGCATGGTTATATTGTTAACAACGTGTAAAAGTTGAACTTGCTGTTAATGCAGTACAAACATGTTAATAAAGACAATACAGCATGATACAGCATGATACAGCATCACAGCGGAACCATCACATGTTGACACTTCTCGTAGCTCACACACGTTCATGTCGCTCCTCACCAGCATATATCAAAATAGTCACTACTCATTTTGACTGTAAATCTCTCAACAAAGCTATGCAAACTCCATTTTTTTAACAATACAAAATCTATCTCGGTACAATCACTGCTATTCTAACCTAGCTTGATCTTAGACTAACCCTCAATAACTGCTGTGCTAACTAGGTTCGTCTCAGTCTAGCACTCATAAGAACTGCTGTGCTAACCTAGTTTTTATTCAGTCTAGGTTAATAACATGTTAGTTCCTTTGTGTTTTATTTTTAAACATTTAAAAACAGTTAAATTGCTAATTGTTAAATTAGGTTAGACTCGTTTAAAGGTTTAATCTGAGGAAGTAATATGTTAACAGCGTTGACGAATGCAAATAACAGAATAATTCCCGTTTGTCACAAAAAAATGTTGAACACACGAACGGATCAGGAAAATGTGTAACCAAAACTGGTGGTAGAAGAAGGGGTGAGGGTGCAGCTGGATGATGGAGCAGTGCTATCTGACCAAGCCTCCTAACTTGGCGAGTCGAGAACATCAAGTACGTTTCTTGTTCCAACACTTTCTGCGCGGGAGGCCCAACTTCAGCAGGTGTGTCTCCTCCTCAGCCTCCACCTCCGGGCTCTTCAGGAAGGTTGGCGCTATGCACAGTCCCACGATGGTCACCGCTGAGGACACATACACTGCCCATTAATCACGCTAAAAATTATAACACTGGAAAGATTTTATTTTACGAACACATTCACAGGTTTAAGAAGAGGTATGATAAAGCTCATGGTGCAGGGAGAGTGACCCTGTAGCGGCCAGTGAAGAGGCGGGGCCAGGAGCTATGACTCGATCCCTACAACCACAACTAGGTGAGTACACACGCACGCACACACACACACACACACACACACACACACACACACACACACACACACACACACACACACACACACACACACCACACACACACACACACACACACACACACACACACACGCACACACAATCATGGTGGTATTTAAAGGCGAGTCTAGCCTAAATACCTGTGTGGTATTTATAAGTTAAGCTTCCAGTTTCTGTGTTGCTAAGAGCCCCTGCAGAAGACAGAGTGAAATGCACCTGCCTGCTGGCGCAGTTCCTGGTGCAGGAAAGGCGTGTTGTGGAATGCTTCAA
>NC_091335.1:5076604-5124104 GCF_038502225.1 Cherax quadricarinatus
CAGTAGCAGGAGGAGGAGCAACAGCAGTAGCAGGAGGAGCAGCACTGCAACAGCAGTAGCAGGAGAAGCAGCACTGCAACAGCAGTAGCAGGAGGAGCAGCAACAGCAGTAGCAGGAAAAGCAGCTGCAACAGCAGTAGTAGGAGGAGCAGCACTGCAACAGCAGTAGCAGGAGGAGGAGCAACAGCAGTAGCAGGAGGAGCAGCACTGCAACAGCAGTAGCAGGAGAAGCAGCACTGCAACAGCAGTAGCAGGAGGAGCAGCACTGCAACAGCAGTAGCAGGAGGAGGAGCAACAGCAGTAGCAGGAGGAGGAGCAACAGCAGTAGCAGGAGGAGCAGCACTGCAACAGCAGTAGCAGGAGGAGGAGCAACAGCAGTAGCAGGAGGAGGAGCAACAGCAGTAGCAGGAGGAGCAGCACTGCAACAGCAGTAGCAGGAGAAGCAGCACTGCAACAGCAGTAGCAGGAGGAGCAGCAACAGCAGTAGCAGGAAAAGCAGCTGCAACAGCAGTAGCAGGAGGAGCAGCACTGCAACAGCAGTAGCAGGAGGAGCAGCAACAGCAGTAGCAGGAAAAGCAGCTGCAACAGCAGTAGTAGGAGGAGCAGCACTGCAACAGCAGTAGCAGGAGAAGGAGCAACAGCAGTAGCAGGAGGAGCAGCACTGCAACAGCAGTAGCAGGAGAAGCAGCACTGCAACAGCAGTAGCAGGAGGAGCAGCACTGCAACAGCAGTAGGAGGAGCAGCACTGCAACAGCAGTAGCAGGAGGAGCAGCACTGCAACAGCAGTAGCAGGAGGAGGAGCAACAGCAGTAGCAGGAGGAGCAGCACTGCAACAGCAGTAGCAGGAGAAGCAGCACTGCAACAGCAGTAGCAGGAGGAGCAGCACTGCAACAGCAGTAGCAGGAGGAGCAGCAACAGCAGTAGCAGGAAAAGCAGCTGCAACAGCAGTAGCAGGAGGAGCAGCACTGCAACAGCAGTAGCAGGAGGAGGAGCAACAGCAGTAGCAGGAGGAGGAGCAACAGCAGTAGCAGGAGGAGCAGCACTGCAACAGCAGTAGCAGGAGAAGCAGCACTGCAACAGCAGTAGCAGGAGGAGCAGCAACAGCAGTAGCAGGAAAAGCAGCTGCAACAGCAGTAGCAGGAGGAGCAGCACTGCAACAGCAGTAGCAGGAGGAGCAGCACTGCAACAGCAGTAGCAGGAGGAGCAGCAACAGCAGTAGCAGGAAAAGCAGCTGCAACAGCAGTAGTAGGAGGAGCAGCACTGCAACAGCAGTAGCAGGAGGAGGAGCAACAGCAGTAGCAGGAGGAGCAGCACTGCAACAGCAGTAGCAGGAGAAGCAGCACTGCAACAGCAGTAGCAGGAGGAGCAGCACTGCAACAGCAGTAGCAGGAGGAGCAGCACTGCAACAGCAGTAGCAGCACTGCAACAGCAGTAGCAGGAGGAGCAGCACTGCAACAGCAGTAGCAGGAGGAGCAGCACTGCAACAGCAGTAGGAGGAGGAGCAGCACTGCAACAGCAGTAGCAGGAGGAGCAGCACTGCAACAGCAGTAGCAGGAGGAGCAGCACTGCAACAGCAGTAGCAGGAGGAGCAGCACTGCAACAGCAGTAGCAAGAGGAGCAGCACTGCAACAGCAGTAGCAGGAGGAGCAGCACTGCAACAGCAGTAGCAGGAGGAGCAGCACTGCAACAGCAGTAGCAGGAGGAGCAGCACTGCAACAGCAGTAGCAGGAGGAGCAGCAGCACTGCAACAGCAGTAGCGGGAGGAGCAGCACTGCAACAGCAGTAGGAGGCACCGCCCCAGATCACTGAGAGCTGTATTGACCTGAAAGTCTCCTGAGAGGCTTTGATAAATACGAAGGTGTGGCTGCAGGTGTGGCGGGTCAGCCACACCACTACAGCTACGGTGGTGTGGCTGCAGGTGTGGCGGATCAGCCACACCTGTGGTGGTGTGGCTACACAAGTGGTGGACCAACCACACCACTTTATCCTGAGCAGTGGAGTCAGTTTGTCAGACCATCAACACTTAATTTGCAACACTGACACAACGTGTTTTCAATTCTCTGTATTTTGGACCATCACAGATTAAAACACTGTCATGGTTAAGTAAAATAAACCTCGGTTGCCTTCTCTGATCTGCATGAGACATAAAACACTTACATGCAGTTCAGGATATTTATTTTAGGAAACGTTTCGCCATTAATGGCCTCTTCAGTCCTGACATCAACGATATAATATATAGAAAGTCCCTTGTTATGCAGAGCATTTCCCGCAAATTAGGTCAATTTTGTTTCAAAGATGCGACCCACACCCGTCGACTACCACTCAGGTACCTACTTACTTGTAGGTGAACAGGGACAGCAGGTATCTTAAGGAAACACACCCGAATGTTTCCACCAGTACCTGGGACCGAATCACGGACCTCAGAGTGTGAGCTGAGTGTGCTAGCGACCTAGGTATCACACCAGACGTGACGTCTCCACCATCCGGTGGTGACTACAATCAGGGCTTTGATGCAGAGCCAGTAAATGATTTATTGATTGTACGTTAGCAGCAAAAGATTTCATTATTTGTCTGATATTTTAAGAGGCACGTAAGTTCCTCCATCTTCTAATATCATGTTCATTTTTTCCACTATAATCTACCTTGTACATAATTATTAACGCATTTGATTTGTCTGTGTCGTAAGGTGAAGTCCAGGATCTTTCCTTAATTCATGGTATAACCTAACTAATCTTTGATTTGAAACAAAGCAAATGAGTTACTAATTATGGACAAGGTGGATTATAGCGGGAAAATAACATATTATTAGAGGACCGGGGTACTTAGGTGCCTCTTAAGGATGTACATACCGAGTGTTGTGTATATACTGAGTGTTGTGTATATACCGAGTGTTGTGTATATACTGAGTGTTGTGTATATACCGAGTGTTGTGTATATACCGAGTGTTGTGTATATACTGAGTGTTGTGTATATACCGAGTGTTGTGTATATACTGAGTGTTGTGTATATACCGAGTGTTGTGTATATACTGAGTGTTGTGTATATACCGAGTGTTGTGTATATACTGAGTGTTGTGTATATACCGAGTGTTGTGTATATACCGAGTGTTGTGTATATACCGAGTGTTGTGTATATACCGAGTGTTGTGTATACACCGAGTGTTGTGTATACACTGAGCGTTGTGTATACACCGAGTGTTGTGTATATACCGAGTGTTGTGTATACACCGAGAGGTGAGCATTTCTCAGTGTATATATGCTGAGAGTTTAGTATAAACCCTGTCTTAGGGATTCCAGTATTCTTGACTGGTGGTCAACAGTGAGTAACGCAGCCTCGACGACCCTCGGGTAGTCACTTGACTGGTGGTCAACAGTGAGTAACGCAGCCTCGACGACCCTCGGGTAGTCACTTGACTGGTGGTCAACAGGGGGTAACGCAGCCTCGACGACCCTCGGGTAGTCACTTGACTGGTGGTCAACAGGGGGTAACGCAGCCTCGACGACCCTCGGGTAGTCACTAGGTTTTAAACCCAACTAGCCAACCAACTACTTGTTGTACAGAGGAACATAACATTTCTTCTAAGTTCACAAATAACTCAGCCTTTGCACGTAAACCCCTCAAGGAAGGTTCCTTGATGTTGGTGAGGGGCTCTTGATTTAGGGAATTGGATCTGTGCTTCAGTTCCCCGAATTAAGCCTGAATGCCTTCCACATCCCCCCCCCCAGGCGCTGTATAATCCTCCGGGTTTAGCGCTACCCCCTTAATTATAATAATAATAATTTGCACGTAAAACTCCAGACATTGCGACAATATTCACAACGAAATCACAAGTGATTTTAAAACTACTCTGTTTGGATATGGTTTTCTTTTATTTAAAAAATATCTCATAACCCTGTTTTGTTGTTCTTTCTGAATATAATATTAATATTATATTATTAATAATAATAATATCTTAATTTACTACAAGTACATGTACAAGGTATACAGATCTTAGCTGATATCAGTGACATACTACTATATAGAAAGCCCGGTAAATTAGGTCCGTTTTGTCCCAGGATGCGACCCACACCAGTCGACTAACACCCAGGTACTCATTTTACTGATGGGGAACATAGACAAGTGGTGTAAGGAAACACGCCCAATGTTTCTACCTTCGCCGGAAGTCGAACCCGGACCCTCGCCGTGTGAAGCGAGAGCTTTAGCCTCCAGGCCTTCAAATTTCTCCCATTTCCTTCTTACTAAAAGTTCTGCTTTGCATTTTACAACAGTGGCTGTTCCTGCAGCCTGTGTGCTGCCCCTGAGGTGCACCTATGCAATAGGTCACCCTGCAGTATCGACTATGTGCCTCAGGCGGTCAGGATCCACCTTTGTTTTCCCTGCTGGGGATTTCTGCACTCCGGAAGCCTTCCCTCTGGGTGTCCCAGGAGGCCGCGGCGGCCAGGGTCTGCTGCTGCAGAATAATGGCCTCACGTACATAAAATGTTAAGGAGGAGCACTGCAGCGGGCCTACCAGCTCATTACTTGGCAGGTCTGTGTCAAACCCTAACCCACTAAAAAATATTCGCCCAACCCTTTATAAGAACATAAGAAAGAAGGAACACTGCAGCAGGCCTACTGGCCCATGCGAGGCAGGTCCTACCGGCTTAAGCCAATGCACCCAACCTAGTCAGGTCAGGTCACATTCACTTAAGGAAGGAACACGGCAACTGACCCAATAGCACAAGCACAATGTTACCAAAGGAATAAGTTTTGACAACCCTTTTAAAAGGGATGATAATCCTTTTAAAAGGATTGATAACCCTATTAAAGCTTTAATAACCGTATTCACGTGCACCATGCTTCCAATTATTGCATGTAGCCTTAAGGCCTAACGCTGTTTTCTAGCATAAGGCTGCTACCTAATTTCTCTTCGTGCGGACCACACCGGAAATACGTTAATTTACACATGTGCTATTATTCAATAAGATCACAGTAAACAAGTGATATCACAATACGCAAAACAACCACTGTGAAACAGGTGATATCACAATACGCAAAACAACCACTGTGAAACAGGTGATATCACAATACGCAAAACAACCACTGTGAAACAACAGAGAACCTCCAAGCTCTTGATAATGTGAGAAATCACGAAAACACTTGGAAGTTCTCAATTTTTCTGACAGTGAGGAAATGGTATGGTGATACCGACAAGATGTGGAAAAAGACATTTATGTACAGTTCAGGACATTTATTAAAGGAAACGTTTAGCCACGAGTGGCTTCTTCAGTCCTGAACTGTACATAAATGTCTTTTTCCACATTTTCTGACAGTACTTGTTGCACACATGTACTGTTATGTAAGACCATTGTAAACATCTAAACCCGTGTCATGTAAATTAACCAATTTTAGCGGAATGTTAACACAATCAAAAGTGCATAACCTAGCAAATAGTCTCTCTGGAAGTAAGAGCTGACTAACCATACCACGGGTGGGGTTTGAACCCGCGGTCAGAGAGTCTCGAAACTCCAGGCCGTCGAGGGTTCAAACCCCACCCGTGGTATGGTTTGTTTGCAATCGTGTCATTACGATTTCGTGAGTCAACAGCTGACTGTTTAACACTAGCTAGGACCCTCTGTAATGCACTGTTTTTACAAAGGTTTTAAATTACGCTACGAAGATAAAGGTACTCCTTAGAGAACGAGTTGCTTACTGTCATGTACTCCCTTGAATTACTTGAGTTCTAACAGATGATCAGACCAAATGTAATGTGGCCAGTCCCATGGTTACTATCTTGAACACTGTATGCTTGTGTACGAATGGTATATAATACCGACAAGATGAGATTAAGACACATGTGCAACATCTGGGTATCTTTATTGTAGACGTTTCGCCATCCAGTGGCTTTATCAATACAAATTCTAGGACATAACTTGAAGACAGTAAAACTATGTACAGAAGATGAGGTAATCAGTCCCTCAACCTAGGAGTAGATGCGAACAGCACCATAGTCGTGGAGATTCTGAAGCAGAAAAAAGGAGCCTGGCGCTTATATAGTAACGTCAGGTGTAGCAGACGAGGGCATATTCACTGGTAGGCGGATTTGTATTGATAAAGCCACTGGATGGCGAAACGTCTACAATAAAGATACCCAGATGTTGCACATGTGTCTTAATCTCATCTTGTCGGTATTATATACCATTCGTACACAACTTGTCAGACACTGCAACATCATGGAATCTTAATTCTGAGGACATGTACATAACCTTCACGACTACGACAACTATTACTACAACTAACCCATCTCTTTGGGAAGGACCTACTTCCACTGGGGAATCCCGCCTACCAGTGAATATGCCCTCGTCTGCTACACCTGACATTACTATATAAGCGCCAGGCTCCTTTTTTCTGCTTCAGAATCTCCACGACTATGGTGCTGTTCGCATCTACTCCTAGGTTGAGGGACTGATTACCTCATCTTCTGTACATAGTTTTACTGTCTTCAAGTTATGTCCAAGAATTTGTATTGATAAAGCCACTGGATGGCGAAACGTCTACAATAAAGATACCCAGATGTTGCACATGTGTCTTAATCTCACACTGTGTGCTTGACTCACGAAATCGTAATGACAGTCTCAAAACTCCAGACCGTCGCGTTAGCCACTAGACCAGCTAGCCACAATAAGATTCGTCCAACTAGGTATATTTCTACACCATAGCAAGGTTAGCACAGGCACCACTGTGACCACAAATGCAAGTTTTTACAGACGAATGTCCCGCTAGCATTTTGACGGCTTAGAGGAGACTTGAGCTAGAGTTCGTCACGGCAATGCTAGCTGGAGATTCGTCTGTAAAAACTTGCATTTGTGGTCACAGTGGTGCCTGTGCTAACCTTGCTATGGTGTAGAAATATACCTAGTTGGACGAATCTTATTGTGGCTAGCTGGTCTAGTGGCTAACGCGACGGTCTGGAGTTTTGAGACTCTGACCGCGGGTTCAATCCCGGCCGGGGTATGGACTGTGTGCTTAATTGTCCACTTGAGGAACATCGACAGTATAACTTGTGTGACATGTCAAGATATCTTATTACTGAAAATTGGATACCAGATATATTAAGTAAATTTCCTAAATTTGCTTGTAACAGATAAGTGAACTGTAGATGTAAATCCAGATGTATTCCTGTTAATCCTTTTGGGGCCTAGTTGCTAGGTGTTTTGTGTATCTATATGCTCTTGCGGTACCCTCCACAGGGTGGGTATGGGGGGCACAATAAACTAGCTACTTCGGTGGCAAATTCTAAATCTAATCTTTTGTTTCCCACGGGTTCTACTGTTCCTTTATTTCCCACGGTTTCTGTTCCTTTTATTTTGTTTGTGACGTCCATTCTATTTTTTCAACATCCACACCTGCTTCTCTCTTTCCACAGGGTTTTGCAAGGTTAGGTTCCGGTTCTTAAATTTACAAACTAAGAGCTGTTACCTCTCTCTCTCTCTCTCTCTCTCTCTCTCTCTTTCGTTATCATACAGTCGCCTCTTCCACGTTAACGAGACCCATCCTCACTCCTTGCTTTATCATCATACTTGCTCCCTGCTCTTTACTCTATGAAATATAATAATAAATACAGGCAGCTAGCGGTGTATCAACCTCCACCTCTGCTGCTACTTTCCTCTGTCCTCTGAAGAGGACAGTAATATACATTTGCCTGTTACTTAACATGATGGACGTGAGGCTCTTAATGAGGTGCCCGAGGAAAAAGTCACAGGAAAAAAGTCATAATTTTGGCTAGAAAAAAAAGGTCACTGGAAACAAGATCACATTTGCTAAGGTTATGACTGTTCCTGTGGCTCTTTCTCGTGGCTCTGTTACTGAAAGTAGGGCGCATGAAAGGCCGCTGTGCCTGCCACCTGCGCTGTGCCTTCCTCCTGCGCTGTACCTGCCTCCTGCAGGTGCAGGCACAACAGCGGCAGCAGCAGCAGCAGGAAGCAAAACTCACCTGCTATAGCAACGGGGAACAGCGTGTAGAAGTTGATAGGCGCAGTGCGGTACCACAGGGTCTCTGTACCGTTGGCTGCGATGGTCAGAACACAGCTACACACCGCCATGCTTAGGATCCTGTAATAAGGGTTAACTAAGCTTCAATAGGGATTAACTAAGCTTCAATAGGGGTTAACTGAGCTTCAATAGGGGTTAACTAAGCTTCAATAGGAATTAACTGAGCTTCAATAGGGGTTAACTAAGCTTCAATAGAGGTTAACTAAGCTTCAATAGGGGTTAACTAAGCTTCAATAGGGGTTAACTAAGCTTCAATAGGGGTTAACTAAGCTTCAACAGGGGTTAACTAAGCTTCAATAGGGGTTAACTGAGCTTCAATAGGGGTTAACTAAGCTTCAATAGGAATTAACTGAGCTTCAATAGGGGTTAACTAAGCTTCAATAGAGGTTAACTAAGCTTCAATAGGGGTTAACTAAGCTTCAATAGGGGTTAACTAAGCTTCAATAGGGGTTAACTGAGCTTCAATAGGGGTTAACTAAGCTTCAATAAGAATTAACTGAGCTTCAATAGGGGTTAACTAAGCTTCAATAGAGGTTAACTAAGCTTCAACAGGGGTTAACTAAGCTTCAATAGAGGTTAACTAAGCTTCAATAGGGGTTAGCTAAGCTTCAATAGGGCTTAACTAAGCTTCAATAGGGGTTAACTAAGCTTCAATAGGGCTTAACTAAGCTTCAATAGGGCTTAACTAAGCTTCAATAGGGGTTAACTAAGCTTCAATAAAGGTTAACTAAGCTTCAATAGAGGTTAACTAAGCTTCAATAGGGGTTAACTAAGCTTCAATAGGGGTTAACTAAGCTCCAACAGGGGTTAACTATGCTTCAATAGGGGTTAACTAAGCTTCAATAGGGGTTAACTAAGCTTCAATAGGGGTTAACTAAGCTTCAGTAGGGGTTAACTAAGCTTCAATAGAGGTTAACTAAGCTTCAATAGGGGTTAACTAAGCTTCAATAGGGGTTAACTAAGCTTCAATAGGGGTTAACTAAGCTTCAATAGGGGTTAACTAAGCTTCAATAGGGGTTAACTAAACTTCAATAGGGGTTAACTAAGCTTCAACAGGGGTTAACTAAGCTTCAATAGAGGTTAACTAAGCTTCAATAGGGGTTAGCTAAGCTTCAATAGGGCTTAACTAAGCTTCAATAGGGGTTAACTAAGCTTCAATAGGGCTTAACTAAGCTTCAATAGGGCTTAACTAAGCTTCAATAGGGGTTAACTAAGCTTCAATAGAGGTTAACTAAGCTTCAATAGGGGTTAACTAAGCTTCAATAGGGGTTAACTAAGCTCCAATAGGGGTTAACTATGCTTCAATAGGGGTTAACTAAGCTTCAATAGGGGTTAACTAAGCTTCAATAGGGGTTAACTAAGCTTCAATAGGGGTTAACTAAGCTTCAATTAACTAAGCTTCAATAGGGTTAACTAAGCTTCAATAGGGGTTAGCTTAACTAACTAAGCTTCAACAGGCGTTACCTAAGCTTCAATAGGGCTTAACTAAGCTTCAATAGGGCTTAACTAAGCTTCAATAGGGGTTAACTAAGCTTCAATAGCGGTTAACTAAGCTTCAATAGGGGTTAACTAAGCTTCAATAGGGGTTAACTAAGCTCCAATAGGGGTTAACTAAATAGGGGTTAACTAAGCTTCAATAGGGGTTAACTAAGCTTCAATAGGGGTTAACTAAGCTTCAATAGGGGTTAACTAAGCTTCAATAACTAAGCTTCAATAGGGTTAACTAAGCTTCAATAGGGGTTAACTAAGCTTCACTAAGCTTCAATAGGGGTTAACTAAGCTTCAACTAAGCTTCAATAGGGGTTAACTAAGCTTCAATAGGGGTTAACTGAGCTTCAATAGGGCTTAACTAAGCTTCAATAGGGCTTAACTAAGCTTCAATAGGGGTTAACTAAGCTTCAATAGAGGTTAACTAAGCTTCAATAGAGGTTAACTGAGCTTCAATAGGGGTTAACTAAGCTTCAATAGGGGTTAACTAAGCTCCAATAGGGGTTAACTATGCTTCAATAGGGGTTAACTAAGCTTCAATAGCGGTTAACTAAGCTTCAATAGGGGTTAACTAAGCTTCAATAGGGGTTAACTAAGCTTCAATAGAGGTTAACTAAGCTTCAATAGGGGTTAACTAAGCTTCAATAGGGGTTAACTAAGCTTCAATAGGGGTTAACTAAGCTTCAATAGGGGTTAACTAAGCTTCAATAGGGGTTAACTAAGCTTCAATAGAGGTTAACTAAGCTTCAATAGGGGTTAACTAAGCTTCAATAGGGGTTAACTAAGCTTCAATAGGGGTTAACTAAGCTTCAATAGGGGTTAACTAAGCTTCAATAGAGGTTAACTAAGCTTCAATAGAGGTTAACTAAGCTTCTATAGTGGTTAACTAAGCTTCAATAGGGGTTAACTAAGCTTCAATAGGGGTTAACTAAGCTCCAATAGGGGTTAACTATGCTTCAATAGGGGTTAACTAAGCTTCAATAGGGGTTAACTAAGCTTCAATAGGGGTTAACTAAGCTTCAATAGGGGTTAACTAAGCTTCAATAGGGGTTAACTAAGCTTCAATAGGGGTTAACTAAGCTTCAATAGGGGTTAACTAAGCTTCAATAGGGGTTAACTAAGCTTCAATAGGGGTTAACTAAGCTTCAATAGGGCTTAACTAAGCTTCAATAGGGCTTAACTAAGCTTCAATAGGGGTTAACTAAGCTTCAATAGGGTTCAATAGGGGTTAACTAAGCTTCAATAGAGGTTAACTAAGCTTCAATAGGGGTTAACTAAGCTTCAATAGGGTTTAACTAAGCTTCAATAGGGGTTAACTAAGCTTCAATAGGGCTTAACTAAGCTTCAATAGGGCTTAACTAAGCTTCAATAGGGGTTAACTAAGCTTCAATAGGGATTAACTAAGCTTCAATAGGGGTTAACTAAGCTTCAATAGGGGTTAACTGAGCTTCAATAGGGGTTAACTAAGCTTCAATAGGGGTTAACTGAGCTTAAATAGGGGTTAACTAAGCTTCAATAGGGGTTAACTAAGCTTCAATAGGAGTTAACTGAGCTTCAGTAGGGGTTAACTAAGCTTCAATAGGGGCTAACTAAGCTTCAATAGGGATTAACTAAACTTCAATAGTGGTTAACTAAGCTTCAACAGGGGTTAACTAAGCTTCAATAGGGTTACCAAAGCTTATTCCTCGAGTAATATTGATAATGGGTTGAGCGAATATTTATTTTTAATGGGTTTGGGTTTGAAAAGGACCTGCCTGGTATGGGCCAGTAGGCCTGCTGCAGTGTTCCACCTTTCTTATGTATGGTAGTATCCCATGGTGGTTCCATGGGGAGGGGAGGAGGGTAGGCCTACCATATCATGCTGCAGTTAATATGACATGCGGGAGCCCTCAATCCGTATGGGTCACAGCACAAGGGCTGCAGGCCTACTGGCCCATGCTAGGCAGGTCCTTCAAATAGCTAGAATAAGACAGGTGTGAAACACTTCAGATGTTTCGCCCACTAGGACGATACAATATGATAACTGTATACCATACCGACAAGTAGATAAGACTTATGTACAACACTTGGTATATCTTACCAAACGTTTCGCCCACCGTATTACGAAAAGTTTCGCCCACCGTATTACGAAACGTTTCGCCCACCGTATTACGAAACGTTTCACCCACCGTATTACGAAACGTTTCGCCCACCGTATTACAAAACGTTTCGCCCACCGTATAACGAAACGTTTCGCCCACCGTATTACGAAACGTTTCATCCACCGTATGATTATACTGGACCAAAATTGAATCAAATGATTATAATTATAACCATAATGTTTAAAGGGGTGGAGGGGTAAGCCAGCGGAAGGCCTCGGTCAGGTGGCCAAAAGCTCTAGTGGCGGGTCATCATGTGACCAAGACCCACGTCAGTAAACACGTGTCCTGTTTCCTGACCAACCTCACCAGAGAAAGGTATCGCCTGCTCAACAGGCAGAAGAGAGAATAGTGTGAATATATGGGTTACAAAACAGTGGCTTCTTCAGTCCAATGCAAAGTTTGAGGTAATCAGTCCCTGGGCTTCAGTAGGTGCTCCAGTACTGACTTATTTCTGCACCGAACTGAAAAACGTCTTTAAAATCAAGGTATGAGGCCAGGTCATGGACCGGGCTGCAGGGGCGTTGACCCCCGCAGCACCCTCCAGGTATACCCAGGTAAGGCAGAGTGCTGAGAAGAAAAGGAATACTCATTAGATTCCAGGTCTGTAACACCTGACTTCCACTAGTGGGCCCCGCCCCTATATAACCCCGTCTACAACTGCTGCGTGGCTCCACTCCTTCCACTGGCTCCACTACACAAGTGTCCATTCTCAGGCTTCTGCACTAGACTGATTTGACCCCCTGGTGAGCGAAACGTGCCTTAGTATAGATACCCAGCTGTTGCATGTTGTCTCTTAATGATCAAAAAGGTAAAGTGACGGTACTCACGGCTTATGGTGTATGCAGAGTGCACAGTGAGTCATGATGAGTGCACTCAGTATCCTGTGAGTCCCCAGGAGGCGAGACATAGCCGGGTTCACTGTAACCAACACAATCATTATTATATTATTATTACGATTATTATCATGATTATAATTATTATTATTATTATTATTATTATTATTATTATTATTATTATTATTATTATTACTGGGAAACACTAAACTCATATGGCTAACATATCTGGAGAAATGAGAGGTAATTAGGCTTGATCTGAAGGTGAGTGGTAGCTCCAATTCCTTTGATCAAGAGCCCTTCACCAGCAGCAAGGCATCCACCATGACGGGTGTAAAGCACTGCTGTACGTGAGCCCAGGGAATACTGCAGTACAGGTTAGTTATTGGGGTTTCAAGCCTATCAACTACACGAGGAACAGCAAGGCATCACGTAGCCTCTTAACCACCAGACAGAATAATTTAATACCTAAAATAGGGACTAAAATCTCAGTGTATATACGCTGAGATGTGTATACCTGTGTATATACGCTGAGATGTGTATACCTGTGTATATACGCTGAGATGTGTATACCTCTGTGTATATACGCTGAGATGTGTATACCTCTGTGTATATATGCTGAGATGTGTATACCTGTGTATATACGCTGAGATGTGTATATTTCTGTGTATATACGCTGAGATGTGAATACCTCTGTGTATATACACTGAGATGTGTATACCTCTGTGTATATACGCTGAGATGTGTATACCTGTGTATATACGCTGAGATGTGTATACCTGTGTATATACGCTGAGATGTGTATACCTCTGTGTATATACGCTGAGATGTGTATATTTCTGTGTATATACGCTGAGATGTGTATATTTCTGTGTATATACGGTGAGATGTGAATACCTCTGTGTATATACGCTGAGATGTGTATACCTGTGTATATACGCTGAGATGTGTATACCTCTGTGTATATACGCTGAGATGTGTATACCTCTGTGTATATACGCTGAGATGTGTATACCTCAGTGTATATACGCTGAGATGTGTATATTTCTGTGTATATACGCTGAGATGTGAATACCTCTGTGTATATACGCTGAGATTTGTATACCTCTGTGTATATACGCTGAGATGTGAATACCTCTGAGTATATACGCTGAGATGTGTATACCTCTGTGTATATACGCTGAGATGTGTATACCTGTGTATATACGCTGAGATGTGTATACCTCAGTGTATATACGCTGAGATGTGTATACCTCTGTGTATATACGCTGAGATGTGTATACCTCTGTGTATATACGCTGAGATGTGTATACCTGTGTATATACGCTGAGATGTGTATACCTCAGTGTATATACCCTGAGATGTGTATACCTGTGTATATACGCTGAGATGTGTATACCTGTGTATATACGCTGAGATGTGTATACCTCTGTGTATATACGCTGAGATGTGTATACCTCTGTGTATATACGCTGAGATGTGTATACCTCTGTGTATATACGCTGAGACGTGTATACCTCTGTGCATATACGCTGAGATGTGTATACCTCTGTGTATATACGCTGAGATGTGTATATTTCTGTGTATATACGCTGAGATGTGTATATCTCTGTGTATATACGCTAAGATGTGTATACCTCTGTGTATATACGCTGAGATGTGTATATCTCTGTGTATATACGCTGAGATGTGTATACTTCTGTGTATATACGCTGAGATGTGTATACTTCTGTGTATATACGCTGAGATGTGTATACCTGTGTATATACGCTGAGATGTGTATATCTCTGTGTATATACGCTGAGATGTGTATACTTCTGTGTATATACGCTGAGATGTGTATACCAGTGTATATACGCTGAGATGTGTATATCTCTGTGTATATACGCTGAGATGTGTATACTTCTGTGTATATACGCTGAGATGTGTATACTTCTGTGTATATACGCTGAGACGCGTATACCTGTGTATATACGCTGAGATGTGTATATCTCTGTGTATATACGCTGAGATGTGTATACCTGTGTATATACGCTGAGATGTGTATACCTGTGTATATACGCTGAGATGTGTATACCTGTGTATATACGCTGAGATGTGTATACCTGTGTATATACGCTGAGATGTGTATACCTGTGTATATACGCTGAGATGTGTACACCTCAGTGTATATACGCTGAGATGTGTATACCTGTGTATATACGCTGAAATGTGTATACCTGTGTATATACGCTGAGATGTGTATACCTGTGTATATACGCTGAGATGTGTATACCTGTGTATATACGCTGAGATGTGTATACCTGTGTATATACGCTGAGATGTGTATACCTCTGTGTATATACGCTGAGATGTGTATACCTGTGTATATACGCTGAGATGTGTATACCTCAGTGTATATACGCTGAGATGTGTATATATCTGGGTGTATATATCCTGTAGAGAGTATAGAGTGTCTGGATGGTGGATATACCAAACTTCGGATATACTGAACCACACTGTCTGGGTGGTGGATATACCAAACTTCGGATATACTGAACCACACTGTCTGGGTGGTGGATATACCAAACTTCGGATATACTGAACCACACTGTCTGGGTGGTGGATATACCAAACTTCGGATATAATGAACCACACTGTCTGGGTGGTGGATATACCAAACTTCGGATATACTGAACCACACTGTCTGGGTGGTGGATATACCAAACTTCGGATATACTGAACCACACTGTCTGGGTGGTGGATATACCAAACTTCGGATATACTGAACCACACTGTCTGGGTGGTGGATATACCAAACTTCGGATATACTGAACCACACTGTCTGGGTGGTGGATATACCAAACTTCGGATATACTGAACCACACTGTCTGGGTGGTGGATATACCAAACTTCGGATATACTGAACCACACTGTCTGGGTGGTGGATATACCAAACTTCGGATATACTGAACCACACTGTCTGGGTGGTGGATATACCAAACTTCGGATATACTGAACCACACTGTCTGGGTGGTGGATATACCAAACTTCGGATATACTGAACCACACTGTCTGGGTGGTGGATATACCAAACTTCGGATATACTGAACCACACTGTCTGGGTGGTGGATATACCAAACTTCGGATATACTGAACCACACTGTCTGGGTGGTGGATATACCAAACTTCGGATATACTGAACCACACTGTCTGGGTGGTGGATATACCAAACTTCGGATATACTGAACCACACTGTCTGGGTGGTGGATATACCAAACTTCGGATATACTGAACCACACTGTCTGGGTGGTGGATATACCAAACTTCGGATATACTGAACCACACTGTCTGGGTGGTGGATATACCAAACTTCGGATATAATGAACCACACTGTCTGGGTGGTGGATATACCAAACTTCGGATATACTGAACCACACTGTCTGGGTGGTGGATATACCAAACTTCGGATATACTGAACCACACTGTCTGGGTGGTGGATATACCAAACTTCGGATATACTGAACCACACTGTCTGGGTGGTGGATATACCAAACTTCGGATATACTGAACCACACTGTCTGGGTGGTGGATATACCAAACTTCGGATATACTGAACCACACTGTCTGGGTGGTGGATATACCAAACTTCGGATATACTGAACCACACTGTCTGGGTGGTGGATATACCAAACTTCGGATATACTGAACCACACTGTCTGGGTGGTGGATATACCAAACTTCGGATATACTGAACCACACTGTCTGGGTGGTGGATATACCAAACTTCGGATATACTGAACCACACTGTCTGGGTGGTGGATATACCAAACTTCGGATATACTGAACCACACTGTCTGGGTGGTGGATATACCAAACTTCGGATATACTGAACCACACTGTCTGGGTGGTGGATATACCAAACTTCGGATATACTGAACCACACTGTCTGGGTGGTGGATATACCAAACTTCGGATATACTGAACCACACTGTCTGGGTGGTGGATATACCAAACTTCGGATATACTGAACCACACTGTCTGGGTGGTGGATATACCAAACTTCGGATATACTGAACCACACTGTCTGGGTGGTGGATATACCAAACTTCGGATATAATGAACCACACTGTCTGGGTGGTGGATATACCAAACTTCGGATATACTGAACCACACTGTCTGGGTGGTGGATATACCAAACTTCGGATATACTGAACCACACTGTCTGGGTGGTGGATATACCAAACTTCGGATATACTGAACCACACTGTCTGGGTGGTGGATATACCAAACTTCGGATATACTGAACCACACTGTCTGGGTGGTGGATATACCAAACTTCGGATATACTGAACCACACTGTCTGGGTGGTGGATATACCAAACTTCGGATATACTGAACCACACTGTCTGGGTGGTGGATATACCAAACTTCGGATATACTGAACCACACTGTCTGGGTGGTGGATATACCAAACTTCGGATATACTGAACCACACTGTCTGGGTGGTGGATATACCAAACTTCGGATATACTGAACCACACTGTCTGGGTGGTGGATATACCAAACTTCGGATATACTGAACCACACTGTCTGGGTGGTGGATATACCAAACTTCGGATATACTGAACCACACTGTCTGGGTGGTGGATATACCAAACTTCGGATATACTGAATATACCACACTGTCTGGGTGGTGGATATACCAAACTTCGATATATTGAACCACACTGTCTGGGTGGTGGATATACCAAACTTCGGATATACTGAACCACACTGTCTGGGTGGTGGATATACCAAACTTCGGATATACTGAACCACACTGTCTGGGTGGTGGATATACCAAACTTCGGATATACTGAACCACACTGTCTGGGTGGTGGATATACCAAACTTCGGATATACTGAACCACACTGTCTGGGTGGTGGATATACCAAACTTCGGATATACTGAACCACACTGTCTGGGTGGTGGATATACCAAACTTCGGATATACTGAACCACACTGTCTGGGTGGTGGATATACCAAACTTCGGATATACTGAACCACACTGTCTGGGTGGTGGATATACCAAACTTCGGATATACTGAACCACACTGTCTGGGTGGTGGATATACCAAACTTCGGATATACTGAACCACACTGTCTGGGTGGTGGATATACCAAACTTCGGATATACTGAACCACACTGTCTGGGTGGTGGATATACCAAACTTCGGATATACTGAACCACACTGTCTGGGTGGTGGATATACCAAACTTCGGATATACTGAACCACACTGTCTGGGTGGTGGATATACCAAACTTCGGATATACTGAACCACACTGTCTGGGTGGTGGATATACCAAACTTCGGATATACTGAACCACACTGTCTGGGTGGTGGATATACCAAACTTCGGATATACTGAACCACACTGTCTGGGTGGTGGATATACCAAACTTCGGATATACTGAACCACACTGTCTGGGTGGTGGATATACCAAACTTCGGATATACTGAACCACACTGTCTGGGTGGTGGATATACCAAACTTCGGATATACTGAACCACACTGTCTGGGTGGTGGATATACCAAACTTCGGATATACTGAACCACACTGTCTGGGTGGTGGATATACCAAACTTCGGATATACTGAACCACACTGTCTGGGTGGTGGATATACCAAACTTCGGATATACTGAACCACACTGTCTGGGTGGTGGATATACCAAACTTCGGATATACTGAACCACACTGTCTGGGTGGTGGATATACCAAACTTCGGATATACTGAACCACACTGTCTGGGTGGTGGATATACCAAACTTCGGATATACTGAACCACACTGTCTGGGTGGTGGATATACCAAACTTCGGATATACTGAACCACACTGTCTGGGTGGTGGATATACCAAACTTCGGATATACTGAACCACACTGTCTGGGTGGTGGATATACCAAACTTCGGATATACTGAACCACACTGTCTGGGTGGTGGATATACCAAACTTCGGATATACTGAACCACACTGTCTGGGTGGTGGATATACCAAACTTCGGATATACTGAACCACACTGTCTGGGTGGTGGATATACCAAACTTCGGATATACTGAACCACACTGTCTGGGTGGTGGATATACCAAACTTCGGATATACTGAACCACACTGTCTGGGTGGTGGATATACCAAACTTCGGATATACTGAACCACACTGTCTGGGTGGTGGATATACCAAACTTCGGATATACTGAACCACACTGTCTGGGTGGTGGATATACCAAACTTCGGATATACTGAACCACACTGTCTGGGTGGTGGATATACCAAACTTCGGATATACTGAACCACACTGTCTGGGTGGTGGATATACCAAACTTCGGATATACTGAACCACACTGTCTGGGTGGTGGATATACCAAACTTCGGATATACTGAACCACACTGTCTGGGTGGTGGATATACCAAACTTCGGATATACTGAACCACACTGTCTGGGTGGTGGATATACCAAACTTCGGATATACTGAACCACACTGTCTGGGTGGTGGATATACCAAACTTCGGATATACTGAACCACACTGTCTGGGTGGTGGATATACCAAACTTCGGATATATTGAACCACACTGTCTGGGTGGTGGATATACCAAACTTCGGATATACTGAACCAAACTTCGGATATACACTGTCTGGGTGGTGGATATACCAAACTTCGGATATACTGAACCACACTGTCTGGGTGGTGGATATACCAAACTTCGGATATACTGAACCACACTGTCTGGGTGGTGGATATACCAAACTTCGGATATACTGAACCACACTGTCTGGGTGGTGGATATACCAAACTTCGGATATACTGAACCACACTGTCTGGGTGGTGGATATACCAAACTTCGGATATACTGAACCACACTGTCTGGGTGGTGGATATACCAAACTTCGGATATACTGAACCACACTGTCTGGGTGGTGGATATACCAAACTTCGGATATACTGAACCACACTGTCTGGGTGGTGGATATACCAAACTTCGGATATACTGAACCACACTGTCTGGGTGGTGGATATACCAAACTTCGGATATACTGAACCACACTGTCTGGGTGGTGGATATACCAAACTTCGGATATACTGAACCACACTGTCTGGGTGGTGGATATACCAAACTTCGGATATACTGAACCACACTGTCTGGGTGGTGGATATACCAAACTTCGGATATACTGAACCACACTGTCTGGGTGGTGGATATACCAAACTTCGGATATACTGAACCACACTGTCTGGGTGGTGGATATACCAAACTTCGGATATACTGAACCACACTGTCTGGGTGGTGGATATACCAAACTTCGGATATACTGAACCACACTGTCTGGGTGGTGGATATACCAAACTTCGGATATACTGAACCACACTGTCTGGGTGGTGGATATACCAAACTTCGGATATACTGAACCACACTGTCTGGGTGGTGGATATACCAAACTTCGGATATACTGAACCACACTGTCTGGGTGGTGGATATACCAAACTTCGGATATACTGAACCACACTGTCTGGGTGGTGGATATACCAAACTTCGGATATACTGAACCACACTGTCTGGGTGGTGGATATACCAAACTTCGGATATACTGAACCACACTGTCTGGGTGGTGGATATACCAAACTTCGGATATACTGAACCACACTGTCTGGGTGGTGGATATACCAAACTTCGGATATACTGAACCACACTGTCTGGGTGGTGGATATACCAAACTTCGGATATACTGAACCACACTGTCTGGGTGGTGGATATACCAAACTTCGGATATACTGAACCACACTGTCTGGGTGGTGGATATACCAAACTTCGGATATACTGAACCACACTGTCTGGGTGGTGGATATACCAAACTTCGGATATACTGAACCACACTGTCTGGGTGGTGGATATACCAAACTTCGGATATACTGAACCACACTGTCTGGGTGGTGGATATACCAAACTTCGGATATACTGAACCACACTGTCTGGGTGGTGGATATACCAAACTTCGGATATACTGAACCACACTGTCTGGGTGGTGGATATACCAAACTTCGGATATACTGAACCACACTGTCTGGGTGGTGGATATACCAAACTTCGGATATACTGAACCACACTGTCTGGGTGGTGGATATACCAAACTTCGGATATACTGAACCACACTGTCTGGGTGGTGGATATACCAAACTTCGGATATACTGAACCACACTGTCTGGGTGGTGGATATACCAAACTTCGGATATACTGAACCACACTGTCTGGGTGGTGGATATACCAAACTTCGGATATACTGAACCACACTGTCTGGGTGGTGGATATACCAAACTTCGGATATACTGAACCACACTGTCTGGGTGGTGGATATACCAAACTTCGGATATACTGAACCACACTGTCTGGGTGGTGGATATACCAAACTTCGGATATACTGAACCACACTGTCTGGGTGGTGGATATACCAAACTTCGGATATACTGAACCACACTGTCTGGGTGGTGGATATACCAAACTTCGGATATACTGAACCACACTGTCTGGGTGGTGGATATACCAAACTTCGGATATACTGAACCACACTGTCTGGGTGGTGGATATACCAAACTTCGGATATACTGAACCACACTGTCTGGGTGGTGGATATACCAAACTTCGGATATACTGAACCACACTGTCTGGGTGGTGGATATACCAAACTTCGGATATACTGAACCACACTGTCTGGGTGGTGGATATACCAAACTTCGGATATACTGAACCACACTGTCTGGGTGGTGGATATACCAAACTTCGGATATACTGAACCACACTGTCTGGGTGGTGGATATACCAAACTTCGGATATACTGAACCACACTGTCTGGGTGGTGGATATACCAAACTTCGGATATACTGAACCTCACTAAGAGATTCCTGTAGAATTTAGAATTTTCAGATAAACGAAATTAAAAACTTATAATGTTACCCATTTTATATAAAAAAATTTATCTTACAATCTTAAAAATAAAATACAACCTTGATATCTTACATACCTTGATATCTCACATACCTTGATATCTCACATACCTTGATATCTCACATACCTTGATATCTCACATACCTTGATATCTTACATACCTTGATATCTTACATACCTTGATATCTTACATACCTTGATATCTTACATACCTTGATATCTTACATACCTTGATATCTTACATACCTTTATATCTCACATACCTTGATATCTTACATACCTTGATATCTCACATACCTTGATATCTTACATACCTTGATATCTCACATACCTTGATATCTTACATACCTTGATATCTGACATACCTTGATATCTCACATACCTTAATATCTCACATACCTTGATATCTCACATACCTTGATATCTCACATACCTTGATATATTACATACCTTGATATCTGACATACCTTGATATCTCACATACCTTAATATCTCACATACCTTGATATCTCACATACCTTGATATCTAACATACCTTGATATATTACATACCTTGATATCTGACATACCTTGATATCTCACATACCTTAATATCTCACATACCTTGATATCTCACATACCTTGATATCTCACATACCTTGATATATTACATACCTTGATATCTCACATACCTTGATATCTCACATACCTTAATATCTTACATACCTTGATATCTCACATACCTTGATATATCACGTACCTTGATACCTCACATACCTTGATATATCACGTACCTTGGTATCTCACATACCTTGACATCTCATATACCTTGATATCTCACATACCTTGATGTCTCACATACCTTGATATCTCACATACCTTGATATCTCATATACCTTGATATATCACGTACCTTGATATCTAATATACCTTGATATCTCACATACCTTGATATATCACGTACCATGATATCACATACCTTGATATCTCACATACCTTGATATATCACGTACCTTGATATCTCACATACCTTGATATATCACGTAAATTGATATTTCACATACCTTGATATCTCACATACCTTGATATCTCACATACCTTGATGTATCACGTACCTTGATATCTCACATACCTTGATATCTCACATACCTTGATATATCACGTACCTTGATATCTCACATACCTTGATATCTCACATACCTTGATATCTCACATACCTTGATATCTCACATACCTTGATATCTCACATACCTTGATATCTCACATACCTTCATATATCACGTACCTTGATATATCACGTACCTTGATATCTCACATACCTTGATATATCACGTACCTTGATATCTCACATACCTTGATATCTCGCATACCTTGATATCTCACATAACTTGATATCTCACATACCTTGATATCTCACATACCTTGATATCTCACATACCTTGATATCTCACATACCTTGATATATCACGTACCTTGATATCTCACATACCTTGATATCTCACATACCTTGATATATCACATACCTTGATATCTCACATACCTTGATATCTCGCATACCTTGATATCTCACATAACTTGATATCTCACATACCTTGATATCTCACATACCTTGATATCTCACATACCTTGATATCTCACATACCTTGATATATCACGTACCTTGATATCTCACATACCTTGATATCTCACATACCTTGATATATCACATACCTTGATATCTCACATACCTTGATATCTCACATACCTTGATATCTCACATACCTTGATATCTCACATACCTTCATATATCACGTACCTTGATATCTCACATACCTTGATATCTCACATACCTTGATATCTCACATACCTTGATATCTCACATACCTTGATATCTCACATACCTTGATATATCACATACCTTGATATCTCACATACCTTGATATCTCACATACCCTGATATCTCACATACCTTGATATCTCACATACCTTGATATATCACGTACCTTGATATCTCACCTTGATATATCACGTAAATTGATATTTCACATACCTTGATATCTCACATACCTTGATATATCACGTACCTTGATATCTCACCTTGATATATCACGTAAATTGATATTTCACATACCTTGATATCTCACATACCTTGATATCTCACATACCTTAATATCTCACATACGTTGATATCTCACGTACCTTGATATCTCACATACCTTGATATCTCACATACCTTGATATCTCACATACCTTGATATCTCACATAACTTGATATCTCACATACCTTGATATCTCACATACCTTGATATCTCACATACCTTGATATCTCACATACCTTGATATCTCACATACCTTGATATCTCACATAACTTGATATCTCACATACCCTGATATCTCACATACCTTGATATCTCACATACCTTGATATCTCACATACCTTGATATCTCACATACCTTGATATCTCACATACCTTGATATCTCACATACCTTGATATCTCACATACCTTGATATCTCACATACCTTGATATCTCACATATCTTGATATCTCACATACCTTGATATCTCACATACCTTGATATATCACGTACCTTGATATCTCACATACCTTGATATCTCACATACCTTGATATCTCACATACCTTGATATATCACGTACCTTGATATCTTACATACCTTGATATCTCACACACCTTGATATCTCACATACTTGATATCTCACATACCTTGATGTCTCACATACCTTGATATCTCACATAACTTGATATCTCACATACCCTGATATCTCACATACCTTGATATCTCACATACCTTGATATCTCACATACCTTGATATCTCACATACCTTGATATCTCACATACAGTTTGATAAATCACTTATGCCACATTCGGCTATCTTGATCCTGGCGAAACGTTTCCAGAACAATTTGTGGAAAATATTGTGGCTAACAAGGGGGTATGAGGGTATGTCATGGGTGTCAGCTATAACAAGGGGGTATGAGGGTATGTCATGGGTGTCAGCTATAACAAGGGGGTATGAGGGTATGTCATAGGTGTCAGCTATAACAAGGGGGTATGAGGGTATGTCATGGGTGTCAGCTATAACAAGGGAGTATGAGGGTATGTCATGGGTGTCAGCTATAACAAGGGGGTATGAGGGTATGTCATAGGTGTCAGCTATAACAAGGGGGTATGAGGGTATGTCATGGGTGTCAGCTATAACAAGAGAGTATGAGGGTATGTCATGGGTGTCAGCTATAACAAGGGGGTATGAGGGTATGTCATGGGTGTCAGCTATAACAAGGGGGTATGAGGGTATGTCATGGGTGTCAGCTATAACAAGGGGGTATGAGGGTATGTCATGGGTGTCAGCTATAACAAGGGGGTATGAGGGTATGTCATGGGTGTCAGCTATAACAAGGGGGTATGAGGGTATGTCATGGGTGTCAGCTATAACAAGGGGGTATGAGGGTATGTCATGGGTGTCAGCTATAACAAGGGGGTATGAGGGTATGTCATGGGTGTCAGCTATAACAAGGGGGTATGAGGGTATGTCATGGGTGTCAGCTATAACAGGGGAGTATGAGGGTATGTCATGGGTGTCAGCTATAACAAGGGGGTATGAGGGTATGTCATGGGTGTCAGCTATAACAAGGGGGTATGAGGGTATGTCATGGGTGTCAGCTATAACAAGGGGGTATGAGGGTATGTCATGGGTGTCAGCTATAACAGGGGAGTATGAGGGTATGTCATGGGTGTCAGCTATAACAAGGGGGTATGAGGGTATGTCATGGGTGTCAGCTATAACAAGGGGGTATGAGGGTATGTCATGGGTGTCAGCTATAACAAGGGGGTATGAGGGTATGTCATGGGTGTCAGCTATAACAAGGGGGTATGAGGGTATGTCATGGGTGTCAGCTATAACAAGGGGGTATGAGGGTATGTCATGGGTGTCAGCTATAACAAGGGGGTATGAGGGTATGTCATGGGTGTCAGCTATAACAAGGGGGTATCAGGGTATGTCATGGGTGTCAGCTATAACAAGGGGGTATCAGGGTATGTCATAGGTGTCAGCTATAACAAGGGGGTATCAGGGTATGTAATGGGTGTCAGCTATAACAAGGGGGTATGAGGGTATGTCATGGGTGTCAGCTATAACAAGGGGGTATGAGGGTATGTCATGGGTGTCAGCTATAACAAGGGGGTATGAGGGTATGTTATGGGTGTCAGTTATAACAAGGGGGTATCAGGGTATGTCATGGGTGTCAGCTATAACAAGGGGGTATGAGGGTATGTCATGGGTGTCAGCTATAACAAGGGGGTATGAGGGTATGTCATGGGTGTCAGCTATAACAAGGGGGTATGAGGGTATGTCATGGGTGTCAGCTATAACAAGGGGGTATCAGGGTATGTCATGGGTGTCAGCTATAACAAGGGGGTATCAGGGTATGCCATGGGTGTCAGCTATAACAAGGGGGTATGAGGGTATGTCATGGGTGTCAGCTATAACAAGGGGATATGAGGGTATGTCATGGGTGTCAGCTATAACAAGGGGGTATGAGGGTATGTCATGCGTGTCAGCTATAACAAGGGGGTATCCGGGTATGTCATGGGTGTCAGCTATAACAAGGGGGCATCAGGGTATGTCATGGGTGTCAGCTATAACAAGGGGGTATCAGGGTATGTCATGGGTGTCAGCTATAACAAGGGGGTATGAGGGTATGTCATGAGTGTCAGCTATAACAAGGGGGTATGAGGGTATGTCATTGGTGTCAGCTATAACAAGGGGGTATCAGGGTATGTCATGGGTGTCAGCTATAACAAGGGGGTATCAGGGTATGTCATGGGTGTCAGCTATAACAAGGGGGTATCAGGGAATGTCATGGGTGTCAGCTATAACAAGGGGGTATCAGGGTATGTCATGGGTGTCAGCTATAACAAGGGGGTGTCAGGGTATGTCATGGGTGTCAGCTATACCAAGGGGGTGTCAGGGTATGTCATGGGTGTCAGCTATAACAAGGGGGTTTCAGGGTATGTCATGGGTGTCAGCTATAACAAGGGGGTATCAGGGTATGTCATGGGTGTCAGCTATAACAAGGGGGTGTCAGGGTATGTCATGGGTGTCAGCTATACCAAGGGGGTGTCAGGGTATGTCATGGGTGTCAGCTATAACAAGGGGGTTTCAGGGTATGTCATGGGTGTCAGCTATAACAAGGGGGTATCAGGGTATGTCATGGGTGTCAGCTATAACAAGGGAGTATGAGGGTATGTCATGGGTGTCAGCTATAACAAGGGGGTATGAGGGTATGTCATGCGTGTCAGCTATAACAAGGGGGTATGAGGGTATGTCATGGGTGTCAGCTATAACAAGGGGGTATGAGGGTATGTCATGGGTGTCAGCTATAACAAGGGGGTATGAGGGTATGTCATGGGTGTCAGCTATAACAAGGGGGTATGAGGGTATGTCATGGGTGTCAGCTATAACAAGGGGGTATGAGGGTATGTCATGGGTGTCAGCTATAACAAGGGGGTATGAGGGTATGTCATGGGTGTCAGCTATAACAAGGGGGTATGAGGGTATGTCATGGGTGTCAGCTATAACAAGGGGGTATGAGGGTATGTCATGGGTGTCAGCTATAACAAGGGGGTATGAGGGTATGTCATGGGTGTCAGCTATAACAAGGGGGTATGAGGGTATGTCATGGGTGTCAGCTATAACAAGGGGGTATGAGGGTATGTCATGGGTGTCAGCTATAACAGGGGAGTATGAGGGTATGTCATGGGTGTCAGCTATAACAAGGGGGTATGAGGGTATGTCATGGGTGTCAGCTATAACAAGGGGGTATGAGGGTATGTCATGGGTGTCAGCTATAACAAGGGGGTATCAGGGTATGTCATGGGTGTCAGCTATAACAAGGGGGTATCAGGGTATGTCATAGGTGTCAGCTATAACAAGGGGGTATCAGGGTATGTAATGGGTGTCAGCTATAACAAGGGGGTATGAGGGTATGTCATGGGTGTCAGCTATAACAAGGGGGTATGAGGGTATATCATGGGTGTCAGCTATAACAAGGGGGTATCAGGGTATGTTATGGGTGTCAGTTATAACAAGGGGGTATCAGGGTATGTCATGGGTGTCAGCTATAACAAGGGGGTATGAGGGTATGTCATGGGTGTCAGCTATAACAAGGGGGTATGAGGGTATGTCATGGGTGTCAGCTATAACAAGGGGGTATGAGGGTATGTCATGGGTGTCAGCTATAACAAGGGGGTATGAGGGTATGTCATGGGTGTCAGCTATAACAAGGGGGTATGAGGGTATGTCATGGGTGTCAGCTATAACAAGGGGGTATGAGGGTATGTCATGGGTGTCAGCTATAACAAGGGGGTATGAGGGTATGCCATGGGTGTCAGCTATAACAAGGGGGTATCAGGGTATGTCATGGGTGTCAGCTATAACAAGGGGGTATCAGGGTATGCCATGGGTGTCAGCTATAACAAGGGGGTATGAGGGTATGTCATGGGTGTCAGCTATAACAAGGGGATATGAGGGTATGTCATGGGTGTCAGCTATAACAAGGGGGTATGAGGGTATGTCATGCGTGTCAGCTATAACAAGGGGGTATCCGGGTATGTCATGGGTGTCAGCTATAACAAGGGGGCATCAGGGTATGTCATGGGTGTCAGCTATAACAAGGGGGTATCAGGGTATGTCATGGGTGTCAGCTATAACAAGGGGGTATGAGGGTATGTCATGAGTGTCAGCTATAACAAGGGGGTATGAGGGTATGTCATTGGTGTCAGCTATAACAAGGGGGTATCAGGGTATGTCATGGGTGTCAGCTATAACAAGGGGGTATCAGGGTATGTCATGGGTGTCAGCTATAACAAGGGGGTATCAGGGAATGTCATGGGTGTCAGCTATAACAAGGGGGTATCAGGGTATGTCATGGGTGTCAGCTATAACAAGGGGGTGTCAGGGTATGTCATGGGTGTCAGCTATACCAAGGGGGTGTCAGGGTATGTCATGGGTGTCAGCTATAACAAGGGGGTTTCAGGGTATGTCATGGGTGTCAGCTATAACAAGGGGGTATCAGGGTATGTCATGGGTGTCAGCTATAACAAGGGGGTATCAGGGTATGTCATGGGTGTCAGCTATAACAAGGAGGTATCAGGGTATGTCATGGGTGTCAGCTATAACAAGGGGGTATGAGGGTATGTCATGGGTGTCAGCTATAACAAGGGGGTATCACGGTATCAGCTATAACAAGGAAGTATCAGGGTATATCATGGGTGTCAGCTATAACAAGGGGGTGTCAGGGTATGTCATGGGTGTCAGCTATAACAAGGGGGTGTCAGGGTATGTCATGGGTGTCAGCTATAACAAGGGGGTATGAGGGTATGTCATGGGTGTCAGCTATAACAAGGGGGTATGAGGGTATGTCATGGGTGTCAGCTATAACAAGGGGGTATGAGGGTATGTCATGGGTGTCAGCTATAACAAGGGGGTATCAGGGTATGTCATGGGTGTCAGCTATGAAAAGGGGGTATCAGGGTATGTCATGGATGTCAGCTATTACAAGGGGTGTCAGGGTATGTCATGGGTGTCAGCTATAACAAGGGGGTATCAGGGTATGTCATGGGTGTCAGCTATAACAAGGGGGTGTCAGGGTATGTCATGGATGTCAGCTATAACAAGGGGGTGTCAGGGTATGTCATGGGTGTCAGCTATAACAAGGGGGTGTCAGGGTATGTCATGGGTGTCAGCTATAACAAGGGGGTGTCAGGGTATGTCATGGGTGTCAGCTATAACAAGGGGGTGTCAGGGTATGTCATGGGTGTCAGCTATAACAAGGGGGTGTCAGGGTATATCATGGGTGTCAGCTATAACAAGGGGGTGTCAGGGTATGTCATGGGTGTCAGCTATAACAAGGGGGTATCAGGGTATGTCATGGGTGTCAGCTATAACGAGGGGGTGTCAGGGTATGTCATGGGTGTCAGCTATAACAAAGGGGTATCAGGGTATGTCATGGGTGTCAGCTATAACAAGGGGGTATCAGAGTATGTCATGGGTGTCAGGGTATGTCATGGGTGTCAGGGTATGTCATGGGTGTCAGGGTATGTCATGGGTGTCAGCTATAACAAGGGGGTATCAGAGTATCTCATGGGTGTCAGGGTATGTCATGGGTGTCAGGGTATGTCATTGGTGTCAGCTATAACAAGGGGGTATCAGGGTATGTCATGGGTGTCAGCTATAACAAGGGGGTATCAGAGTATGTCATGGGTGTCAGGGTATGTCATGGGTGTCAGGGTATGTCATGGGTATCAGGGTATGTCATGGGTATCAGGGTATGTCATGGGTGTCAGGGTATGTCATGGGTATCAGGGTATGTCATGGGTGTCAGCTATAACAAGGGGGTACCAGAGTATGTCATGGGTGTCAGGGTATGTCATGGGTGTCAGGGTATGTTATGGGTGTCAGCTATAAAAAGGGGGTATCAGAGTATGTCATGGGTGTCAGGGTATGTCATGGGTGTCAGGGTATGTCATGGGTGTCAGCTATAAAAAGGGGGTATCAGGGTATGTCATGGGTGGCAGCTATAACAAGGGGGTATCAGAGTATGTCATGGGTGTCAGGGTATGTCATGGGTGTCAGGGTATGTCATGGGTATCAGGGTATGTCATGGGTGTCAGCTATAACAAGGGGATATCAGAGTATGTCATGGGTGTCAGGGTATGTCATGGGTGTCAGGGTATGTCATGGGTATCAAGGTATGTCATGGGTGTCAGCTATAACAAGGGGGTATCAGAGTATGTCATGGGTGTCAGGATATGTCATGGGTGTCAGCTATAACAAGGGGGTATCAGGGTATGTCATGGGTGTCAGCTATAACAAGGGGGTATCAGAGTATGTCATGGGTGTCAGGGTATGTCATGGGTGTCAGGGTATGTCATGGGTATCAGGGTATGTCATGGGTGTCAGCTATAACAATGGGGTATCAGGGTATGTCATGGGTGTCAGCTATAACAAGGGGGTATCAGAGTATGTCATGGGTATGAGGGTATGTCATGGGTGTCAGGGTATGTCATGGGTGTCAACTATAACAAGGGGGTATCAGGGTATGTCATGGGTGTCAGGGTATGTCATGGGTGTCAGGGTATGTCATGGGTATCAGGGTATGTCATGGGTGTCAGGGTATGTCATGGGTGTCAGGGTATGTCATGGGTATCAGGGTATGTCATGGGTGTCAGGGTATGTCATGGGTGTCAGGGTATGTCATGGGTATGTCATGGGTGTCAGGGTATGGCATGGGTGTCAGGGTATGTCATGGGTATCAGGGTATGTCATGGGTGTCAGGGTATGTCATGGGTATCAGGGTATGTCATGGGTATCAGGGTATGTCATGGGTATCAGGGTATGTCATGGGTGTCAGGGTATGTCATGGGTATCAGGGTATGTCATGGGTATCAGGGTATGTCATGGGTATCAGGGTATGTCATGGGTGTCAGGGTATGTCATGGGTATCAGGGTATGTCATGGGTGTCAGGGTATGTCATGGGTATCAGGGTATGTCATGGGTATCAGGGTATGTCATGGGTATCAGGGTATGTCATGGGTGTCAGGGTATGTCATGGGTGTCAGGGTATGTCATGGGTGTCAGCTATAACAAGGGGGTATCAGGGTATGTCATGGGTGTCATGGTATGTCTTGGGTATCAGCGTATGTCATGGGTGTCAGCTATAACAAGGGAGTGTCAGGGTATATCATGGGTATCAGGGTATGTCATGGGTGTCAGGGTATGTCATGGGTATCAGGGTATGTCATGGGTGTCAGCTATAACAAGGGAGTGTCAGGGTATGTCATGGGTATCAGGGTATGTCATGGGTGTCAGGGTATGTCATGGGTATCAGGGTATGTCATGGGTGTCAGCTATAACAAGGGAGTGTCAGGGTATGTGATGGGTATCAGGGTATGTCATGGGTGTCAGGGTATGTCATGGGTGTCAGGGTATGTCATGGGTGTCAGGGTATGTCATGGGTATCAGGGTATGTCATGGGTATCAGGGTATGTCATAGGTATCAGGGTATGTCATGGGTGTCAGCTATAACAAGGGAGTGTCAGGGTATGTCATGGGTGTCAGGGTATGTCATGGGTGTCAGGGTATGTCATGGGTATCAGGGTATGTCATGGGTATCAGGGTATGTCATGGGTGTCAGGGTATGTCATGGGTATCAGGGTATGTCATGGGTATCAGGGTATGTCATGGGTGTCAGGGTATGTCATGGGTATCAGGGTATGTCATGGGTATCAGGGTATGTCATGGGTATCAGGGTATGTCATGGGTATCAGGGTATGTCATGGGTATCAGGGTATGTCATGGGTATCAGGGTATGTCATGGGTATCAGGGTATGTCATGGGTGTCAGGGTATGTCATGGGTATCAGGGTATGTCATGGGTGTCAGGGTATGTCATGGGTATCAGGGTATGTCATGGGTATCAGGGTATGTCATGGGTATCAGGGTATGTCATGGGTGTCAGGGTATGTCATGGGTGTCAGGGTATGTCATGGGTGTCAGGGTATGTCATGGGTGTCAGGGAATGTCTTGGGTATCAGGGTATGTCATGGGTATCAGGGTATGTCATGGGTGTCAGGGTATGTCATGGGTGTCAGGGTATGTCATGGGTATCAGGGTATGTCATGGGTATCAGAGTATGTCATGGGTGTCAGGTTATGTCATGGGTATCAGGGTATGTCATGGGTGTCAGGGTATGTCATGGGTGTCAGGGTATGTCATGGGTATCAGGGTATGTCATGGGTGTCAGGGTATGTCATGGGTGTCAGGGTATGTCATGGGTATCAGGGTATGTCATAAGTGTCAGGGTATGTCATGGGTATCAGGGTATGTCATGGGTATCAGGGTATGTCATGGGTATCAGGGTATGTCATGGGTGTCAGGGTATGTCATGGGTATCAGGGTATGTCATGGGTATCAGGGTATGTCATGGGTATCAGGGTATGTCATGGGTGTCAGGGTATGTCATGGGTATCAGGGTATGTCATGGGTGTCAGGGTATGTCATGGGTATCAGGGTATGTCATGGGTATCAGGGTATGTCATGGGTATCAGGGTATGTCATGGGTGTCAGGGTATGTCATGGGTGTCAGGGTATGTCATGGGTGTCAGCTATAACAAGGGGGTATCAGGGTATGTCATGGGTGTCATGGTATGTCATGGGTATCAGGGTATGTCATGGGTGTCAGCTATAACAAGGGAGTGTCAGGGTATGTCATGGGTATCAGGGTATGTCATGGGCGTCAGGGTATGTCATGGGTATCAGGGTATGTCATGGGTCAGCTATAACAAGGGAGTGTCAGGGTATGTCATGGGTATCAGGGTATGTCATGGGTATCAGGGTATGTCATGGGTGTCAGCTATAACAAGGGAGTGTCAGGGTATGTGATGGGTATCAGGGTATGTCATGGGTGTCAGGGTATGTCATGGGTGTCAGGGTATGTCATGGGTGTCAGGGTATGTCATGGGTATCAGGGTATGTCATGGGTATCAGGGTATGTCATGGGTATCAGGGTATGTCATGGGTGTCAGCTATAACAAGGGAGTGTCAGGGTATGTCATGGGTGTCAGGGTATGTCATGGGTGTCAGGGTATGTCATGGGTATCAGGGTATGTCATGGGTATCAGGGTATTTCATGGGTGTCAGGGTATGTCATGGGTATCAGGGTATGTCATGGGTATCAGGGTATGTCATGGGTATCAGGGTATGTCATGGGTATCAGGGTATGTCATGGGTATCAGGGTATGTCATGGGTATCAGGGTATGTCATGGGTATCAGGGTATGTCATGGGTATCAGGGTATGTCATGGGTATCAGGGTATGTCATGGGTGTCAGGGTATGTCATGGGTATCAGGGTATGTCATGGGTGTCAGGGTATGTCATGGGTATCAGGGTATGTCATGGGTATCAGGGTATGTCATGGGTATCAGGGTATGTCATGGGTGTCAGGGTATGTCATGGGTGTCATTGTATGTCATGGGTGTCAGGGTATGTCATGGGTGTCAGGGTATGTCATGGGTATCAGGGTATGTCATGGGTATCAGGGTATGTCATGGGTGTCAGGGTATGTCATGGGTGTCAGGGTATGTCATGGGTATCAGGGTATGTCATGGGTATCAGGGTATGTCATGGGTGTCAGGGTATGTCATGGGTATCAGGGTATGTCATGGGTGTCAGGGTATGTCATGGGTGTCAGGGTATGTCATGGGTATCAGGGTATGTCATGGGTGTCAGGGTATTTCATGGGTGTCAGGGTATGTCATGGGTATCAGGGTATGTCATGGGTGTCAGGGTATGTCATGGGTATCAGGGTATGTCATGGGTATCAGGGTATGTCATGGGTATCAGGGTATGTCATGGGTGTCAGGGTATGTCATGGGTATCAGGGTATGTCATGGGTATCAGGGTATGTCATGGGTATCAGGGTATGTCATGGGTGTCAGGGTATGTCATGGGTATCAGGGTATGTCATGGGTGTCAGGGTATGTCATGGGTATCAGGGTATGTCATGGGTATCAGGGTATGTCATGGGTATCAGGGTATGTCATGGGTGTCAGGGTATGTCATGGGTGTCAGGGTATGTCATGGGTGTCAGCTATAACAAGGGGGTATCAGGGTATGTCATGGGTGTCATGGTATGTCATGGGTATCAGGGTATGTCATGGGTGTCAGCTATAACAAGGGAGTGTCAGGGTATGTCATGGGTATCAGGGTATGTCATGGGTGTCAGGGTATGTCATGGGTATCAGGGTATGTCATGGGTGTCAGCTATAACAAGGGAGTGTCAGGGTATGTCATGGGTATCAGGGTATGTCATGGGTGTCAGGGTATGTCATGGGTATCAGGGTATGTCATGGGTGTCAGCTATAACAAGGGAGTGTCAGGGTATGTGATGGGTATCAGGGTATGTCATGGGTGTCAGGGTATGTCATGGGTGTCAGGGTATGTCATGGGTGTCAGGGTATGTCATGGGTATCAGGGTATGTCATGGGTATCAGGGTATGTCATGGGTATCAGGGTATGTCATGGGTATCAGGGTATGTCATGGGTGTCAGCTATAACAAGGGAGTGTCAGGGTATGTCATGGGTGTCAGGGTATCAGGGTATGTCATGGGTATCAGGGTATGTCATGGGTGTCAGGGTATGTCATGGGTATCAGGGTATGTCATGGGTATCAGGGTATGTCATGGGTGTCAGGGTATGTCATGGGTATCAGGGTATGTCATGGGTATCAGGGTATGTCATGGGTATCAGGGTATGTCATGGGTATCAGGGTATGTCATGGGTATCAGGGTATGTCATGGGTATCAGGGTATGTCATGGGTATCAGGGTATGTCATGGGTATCAGGGTATGTCATGGGTATCAGGGTATGTCATGGGTGTCAGGGTATGTCATGGGTATCAGGGTATGTCATGGGTGTCAGGGTATGTCATGGGTATCAGGGTATGTCATGGGTATCAGGGTATGTCATGGGTATCAGGGTATGTCATGGGTGTCAGGGTATGTCATGGGTGTCAGGGTATGTCATGGGTGTGAGGGTATGTCATGGGTGTCAGGGTATGTCATGGGTATCAGGGTATGTCATGGGTGTCAGCTATGGTCTGTATAAGTTGAATCATATACTTGTGGAAATAAACATTATTTTTAACATATTTCTGCACTAGTGTTTTTATCAACTTAGTTAATGGTTCAGGTCGGACCGAAACGTTGTCATAACCTTCTGTTTCTCCTATGTGCGGGTTGTGTATTGTTCCAGGGTATCCCTCCAGGGTGTATCCCTCCAGGGTATCCCTCCAGGGTGTATCCCTCCAGGGTGTAACCCTCCAGGGTGTATCCCTCCAGGGTGTATCCCTCCAGGGTATCCCTCCAGGGTGTATCCCTCCAGGGTGTATCCCTCCAGGGTGTATCCCTCCAGGGTGTATCCCTCCAGGGTGTATCCCTCCAGGGTGTATCCCTCCAGGGTGTATCCCTCCAGGGTGTATCTCTCCAGGGTATCCCTCCAGGGTGTATCCCTCCAGGGTGTATCCCTCCAGGGTGTATCCCTCCAGGGTGTATCCCTCCAGGGTGTATCCCTCCAGGGTATCCCTCCAGGGTGTATCCCTCCAGGGTGTATCCCTCCAGGGTGTATCCCTCCAGGGTGTATCCCTCCAGGGTGTAACCCTCCAGGGTGTATCCCTCCAGGGTGTATCCCTCCAGGGTGTATCCCTCCAGGGTGTATCCCTCCAGGGTGTATCCCTCCAGGGTGTATCCCTCCAGGGTGTAACCCTCCAGGGTGTATCCCTCCAGGGTGTATCCCTCCAGGGTATCCCTCCAGGGTGTATCCCTCCAGGGTGTATCCCTCCAGGGTGTAACCCTCCAGGGTGTATCCCTCCAGGGTGTATCCCTCCAGGGTGTAACCCTCCAGGGTGTAACCCTCCAGGGTGTATCCCTCCAGGGTGTATCCCTCCAGGGTGTATCCCTCCAGGGTGTATCCCTCCAGGGTGTAACCCTCCAGGGTGTATCCCTCCAGGGTGTAACCCTCCAGGGTGTATCCCTCCAGGGTGTATCCCTCCAGAGTGTATCCCTCCAGGGTGTAACCCTCCAGGGTGTATCCCTCCAGGGTGTATCCCTCCAGGGTGTATCCCTCCAGGGTGTATCCCTCCAGGGTGTATCCCTCCAGGGTGTATCCCTCCAGGGTGTATCCCTCCAGGGTGTATCCCTCCAGGGTGTATCCCTCCAGGGTGTAACCCTCCAGGGTGTATCCCTCCAGGGTGTATCCCTCCAGGGTGTATCCCTCCAGGGTGTAACCCTCCAGGGTGTATCCCTCCAGGGTGTATCCCTCCAGGGTGTATCCCTCCAGGGTGTATCCCTCCAGGGTGTATCCCTCCAGGGTGTATCCCTCCAGGGTGTATCCCTCCAGGGTGTATCCCTCCAGGGTGTAACCCTCCAGGGTGTATCCCTCCAGGGTGTATCCCTCCAGGGTGTATCCCTCCAGGGTGTAACCCTCCAGGGTGTATCCCTCCAGGGTGTATCCCTCCAGGGTGTATCCCTCCAGGGTGTATCCCTCCAGGGTGTATCCCTCCAGGGTGTATCCCTCCAGGGTGTATCCAGGGTGTAACCCTCCAGGGTGTATCCCTCCAGGGTGTATCCCTCCAGGGTGTATCCCTCCAGGGTGTAACCCTCCAGGGTGTATCCCTCCAGGGTGTATCCCTCCAGGGTGTATCCCTCCAGGGTGTATCCCTCCAGGGTGTATCCCTCCAGGGTGTATCCCTCCAGGGTGTAACCCTCCAGGGTGTATCCCTCCAGGGTGTATCCCTCCAGGGTGTATCCCTCCAGGGTGTAACCCTCCAGGGTGTATCCCTCCAGGGTGTATCCCTCCAGGGTGTATCCCTCCAGGGTGTATCCCTCCAGGGTGTATCCCTCCAGGGTGTAACCCTCCAGGGTGTATCCCTCCAGGGTGTAACCCTCCAGAGTGTATCCCTCCAGGGTGTAACCCTCCAGGGTGTATCCCTCCAGGGTGTATCCCTCCAGGGTGTATCCCTCCAGGGTGTATCCCTCCAGGGTGTAACCCTCCAGGGTATCCCCTGTGAGAGTGGCCTGGATAGCCTTGAGTTGCGAGTGGTGTTGTGTTGCCTGAGACAACACTGCTGTGGATCACTGACACTCTCAAGACACCTGCACCATTGATAACCTCTTATCCAGAAGATCATTCTTCAACACTACACCCCTCTTAAATGGCACCGGAAAACAATTTACTCTCTCTCTCTCTCTCTCTCTCTCACTCTCTCTCTCTCTCTCTCTCTCTCTCTCTCTCTCTCTCTCTCTCTCTCTCTCTCTCTCTCTCTCTCTCACTTTTACACATTTTCAAAACAAGGGAGAAAGAATGAGGAAGAATCAGAGAATGTATGTGTGAGATAGATAGATAAATAGATAGATAGATAGATAGATAGATAGAGAGAGAGAGAGAGAGAGAGAGAGAGAGAGAGAGAGAGAAAGAGAGAGAGAGAGAGAGAAAGAGAGAGAGAGAGGACTGAATAACATTGCTTAACAATTTCACCAACACACACACACATACACACACACGAGGGAAGTTAAATATAATTGGTATATATAATTCCAGGACAAATCGCGAATTATAATCACAAAAACAATTTCATTTAGGCTCCTCGCTAAGCCTACCAAAATTAGTTTTCTTTTTTCCCGCACGAATTATAGAATTATATAAAGCAGAATTATACACAGTAAAGAATTATATATGGTCCCCATCTACCTGATTAGAGCTATAATAATAGTATATAATTTACAAGTACATGATGCAACTTATACAGACCATAGCTGACATCAATGACATAACTACTATATAGAAAGTCACTTGTTATCCAGAGCATTTCGGGTAAATTAGGTCAATTTTGTCCCCAGGATGCGACCCACACCAGTCAACTAAACTATAACACCCAGGTACGTAGTTTGCTGATGGGTGAATATGGACAACAGGTGTCTTAAGGAAACACGTCCTAGTCTCCACCCGTACCGGGGATCGAACCATGGACCTCAGTGTGTGAGCTGAGTGAGTAGGAAGCATACTGTCTACAGGTGGACAACAACAGTAGGAAGCATATTGTCTACAGGTGGACAACAACAGTAGGAAGCATACTGTCTACAGGTGGACAACAACAGTAGGAAGCATACTGTCTACAGGTGGACAACAACAGTAGGAAGCATACTGTCTACAAGTAGACAACAACAGTAGGAAGCATACTATCTACAAGTATAACAGTGAACAACACTTAAGAAAGAGTACTGTTATCAAGAGATCAAAACTCGGTAGGTTAGAAGAGTTAGCCTACCCTGAGGAGCACCGTACAAAACATGGCGTCTCTAGTTCACCACGACAGCGACTGCCGTTTTGTAACTCACCCGCAAAGAAACTGCCCATAATTCCCTGCAGAGATGGACAGGAGTCCAAGGAGCTGTTGCTGTCTATCCCTCCTCGGTTTCTCACAACCTTAAAGTTTCTAAATAGCACTTCAGGATAAGAATAAAAGAATGGCGACATGACGAGCTACAATACTGCAGGCTGGCCACACTTCCAGAGACCGCGGGGGTTCTGGTAACAACAAAGTTATACCGGCCAAGCGTAGACGCAGGTAGTGGAGGTGACAAAGACACTGTACTCACCTATTTGTGGTTGCAGGGGTCGATTCATAGCTCCTGGCCCCGCCTCTTCGCTGATTGCTACTAGGTCCTCTCTCTCCCTGCCCTATGAACTTTATCATACCTCGCCTTAAAACTATGTATGGTTCCCGCCTCCACTACGTCACTTTCTAGGCTATTCCACGGCCTGACTACTCTATGAGCACTAACTCAAGTGTCTGTGTTATGGTGTTCGGAGGTGCTGGGAAGTGTCTTCAGGTGTTGTACCGTGGGAAGGCGCCCAAGGTAAGTAATAATAATATCTTAATTTACTACAAGTACATGTACAAGGTATACAGACCATAGCTGACATCAGTGACATACTACTATACAGAAAGCCGCTTGTTATGCTGAGCATTTCGGGCAAATTAGGTCAGTTTTGTTCCAGGATGCGACCCACACACCAGTCGACTAACTCCCAGGTACCCATTTTACTGATGGGTGAACATAAACAACCAGTGTAAAGAAACACACTAAATGTTTCTAGCCTGGCCATCAGGCCGCGGGGCAGGGAGATGAGGCGGAGATGTAGTATTTAGTGAGTGTTGGCATCAAAAAATCATTCAACACTTTGAACAAAAATAAAACATCCACGCAAATACAGGTATTCCATGGGTGAGGTGGATATACTCGGGTATTCCATGGGTGAGGTGGATATACTCGGGTATTCCATGGGTGAGGTGGATATACTCAGGTATTCCATGGGTGAGGTGGATATACTCGGGTATTCCATGGGTGAGGTGGATATACTCGGGTATTCCATGGGTGAGGTGGATGTGCTCAGGTATTCCATGGGTGAGGTGGATATACTCAGGTATTCCATGGGTGAGGTGGATGTGCTCAGGTATTCCATGGGTGAGGTGGATGTGCTCAGGTATTACATGGGTGAGGTGGATATACTCAGGTATTCCATGGGTGAGGTGGATATACTCAGGTATTCCATGGGTGAGGTGGATGTGCTCAGGTATTCCATGGGTGAGGTGGATGTGCTCAGGTATTACATGGGTGAGGTGGATATACTCAGGTATTCCATGGGTGAGGTGGATATACTCAGGTATTCCATGGGTGAGGTGGATATACTCAGGTATTCCATGGGTGAGGTGGATATACTCGGGTATTCCATGGGTGAGGTGGATATACTCAGGTATTCCATGGGTGAGGTGGATGTGCTCGGTCCTCAATAGAGAATCGTCTCACAGATAATTATAATTCACGTGGAAAGAAAAGAGTCAGACGCCCAGGTCCTGCTGATCCTTGTACACCTTGTTGTTCCTGTCTAGGACACACCAGCACCGTCACTTTTCATGTAACACCGTACTTAGTCCAGGAAAAACTTGTTTTAGATCGCACTCAAGGCAGCAGCAGCAGCTTCTGCCTCCACATGTGGGTGATACCCGGCGTGGGACCGGGCAAGTAGAAAGGAACACTCTTAGTTATAATATCAACAACTGAATGTCAGGGCAGAGAGCAAAATATAGTGTTCTCACAGTCTGACTCTCCATCTCAACCACTTAAACTAAGGGAACAGTTCTAGTAGCCTGTCTAACTTAACTTCCCTATGGAGACGGCAGAGAAGAGAGGAGCAGTTCCTTCAGATTGTTGGTGGCCTTGCTGCACGTAGCCTTGCCCAACGTCGTGGACATATCTGTTAATCTCTTGACGGTTTCAAGGACCACTGCCACATTGGCCAGGTGTCAGCTATTATCCCACAAGACGGGTAGCAACCACCAGCTTCACCCTAACGCCATTAGCTATCATACTATCTATCTCTCGTCCCATCCCCAACCTTTATTACTGCTACTGTTACTATTTACTGCCTTTTGCCGTGTTGAGTTTACAGGGAGCAGCGCCCCCCCTCTCTTCCCTCATCCCAGAGTATGAGAGGCAGGGAGAGAGAGAGGCAACATAACATATCACTTTGCTTTAAGTGCCTCCAGCTTCTCCCAGACACTTACTATGATCTATTGAAGCCATAACTAGCCTGATCCTCTTCACTTACCTCAACTCTCTTTGTCATTTCCTCTGGGACGAAATGTCACTAAGTAGGGTAATGCATAAATGATCATACAAGAGAATACTTGGAAATGAGTTGAGGTGGATAATAGCTCATGGCCCGTCAAAAGTGATTTGTGTAAAATAAATAAATATTAACGCTGTGTGGTAAATCTCACCTCAGCGAAACGCTGTGTGTTGATATTAAGCTTTCCTGTGACGTAAGTATCTTTGTATCTCCCTAGAGTCTTGTAGGCTAGTTAGATAGTATGGTACACACGCTAGTACTGGCACTGTGCTAGTGCCACTTTACGTACCACTGCTACACCACTTACCTCCACCACTACCACTTACTACCACCACCATTCCCACTTACCACCACCACTACCACACCTACAGCCACCACAAATCTCACCTTACCTCGCACACCTTTCGCTAACTCTCCAGGAGAGAGTCAAGAAAAATGATAAGTGTGGTGAAGACGACACGAGAAACTATAAAACACGACACAGCAGACGAACGAGAACACAATAAATAAGAGACAGAGGAGAGAAGCGTAGCTTCTATTGGCTTGGAAGAGCAGAAGGCAGACACTAGAGATGATGTAAGGAATAGTTTAAAAATAAAAAGGCCAAGAGACAAAGGAAAGGTTCTTACAGAGTAAAAAGGAAATACGAGAGAGAGAGAGAGCCCATGGTTCAACCGGGAACGCAGAAAAGCCAAGGAAAGGTGCAAGAGGATTCTGGAGAAATATAGAGCACATAAAATGGCAGAAAATAGGGAAGCAAAGTAGGAGACACAGGAACAAATATGTAAGGATGAGAAAGGAGCTGAAATACAACATGGAAAAAATATACCCTTATTAAGATTTTAGATTAAGATTTCGTTCGGATTTTTAACCCCGGAGGGTTAGCCACCCAGGATAACCCAAGAAAGTCAGTGCGTCATCGAGGACTGTCTAACTTATTTCCATTGGGGTCCTTAATCTTGTCCCCCAGGATGCGACCCACACCAGTCGACTAACACCCAGGTACCTATTTGCTGCTAGGTGAACAGGACAACAGGTGTAAGGAAACGTGTCGAAATGTTTCCACCCGCCGGGAATCGAACCCGGGCCCTCCGTGTGTGAAGCGGGAGCTTTAGCCACCAGGCCACCGGGCCACACCACCAGGCCACCGGGCCAGCAAGCAACATCCTTCCCTACACTTCTCGGAGATTACTTAAGCACTACCCCTTCCCCTCCAACTTCCCCACAAACTCCCCAGCAAGTCACAACAATAACCTCTTAGCTGTAAGTCCAATCCCAAAAATACAATCCCAGAAACTGTGATATTGTGTCGTCCGGCACCCCGACGACACACATTTTCCTGTGGCAGATTTTATCAATGGATTTCCGCTCCCCAGACCACCAAATTCTGCCTTTCGTCTCTGCTCTCTCACACACACACCTCTCTCACCCCTGCTTCTCTCTCACACACACCTCTCTCACCCCTGCTTCTCTCTCACACACACCTCTCTCACACACACACCTCTCTCACCCCTACTTCTCTCACACACCTTCCCTCACTCACCCTGCTTCTCTCTCACACACACCTCTCTCACCCCTGCTTCTCTCTCACACACACCTCTCTCACCCCTGCTTCTCTCTCACACACACCTCTCTCACCCCTGCTTCTCTCTTACACACACCTCTCTCACCCCTACTTCTCTCACACACCTTCCCTCACTCACCCTGCTTCTCTCTCACACACACCTCTCTCACCCCTGCTTCTCTCTCACACACACCTCTCTCACCCCTGCTTCTCTCTTACACACACCTCTCTCACCCCTACTTCTCTCACACACCTTCCCTCACTCACCCTGCTTCTCTCTCACACACACCTCTCTCACCCCTGCTTCTCTCTTACACACACCTCTCTCACCCCTACTTCTCTCACACACCTTCCCTCACTCACCCTGCTTCTCTCTCACACACACCCTCCATCACTATGCATTTCTCTCACCTTTCCTCTCCCCTCTTACACCCTTTTTCATTCTCTCACACCCTCATTCCACTGCCTCTCTCTCTCTCTCTCTCTCTCTCTCTCTCTCTCTCTCACCCTTACCCTCACTAACGCCATGACTTGTGTTACAGTACTAGGGTATGCTATTAACACTGACGAGAAACGTCACAAATATCACTCAATAAGGGCAGAAGTTAAACCCAGAAATAACTTTGTGATACACATACAAGTCGCTATATACAATATTTACAAGTGTACACTTATTTCACACAAGCCAAATTAATGATAAACAGAGCCAGAGGTCACAGGGATCCCCCGTGTTAACTCTGAGAGTTCGGTTGGCTGGAACAATTACCAGTAACGAATTAACCGAACCAGCTTCTGATTTCCCCGTCTTAACAAGTGGGGACGCCACAGTACATCTTACAGTCACTGGGTGATGCAGGTGCTGTCACGGCCTGGTAACTACTTGTGTAACCAGGGAAGGGTGTGGCTGCATTCTGCCAGATTGAACAGCTAGTTTGGTAGGAGAGCTTTCATTCCCCTCCTCTTCAACTACCCCTCAAGGAAGGTTCCTTGATGTTGGTGAGGGGCTCTTGATTTAGGGAATTGGATCTGTGCTCCAGTTCCCCAAATTAAGCCTGAATGCCTTCCACATCCCCCCCCCCCAGGCGCTGTATAATCCTCCGGGTTTAGCGATTCCCCCTTGATTGTAATAATAATAATAATAATCCTCTTCAACTAGTATATGTACACCAAGAGGTATTGTAGTTGCAGGAGGTCGAGTCATAGCTCCTGGCTCCGAATCTTCGCTCGTCGCTACTTGGTCCATTCTCTCTCTGCTCCATGAAATTTATCGTGCCTCTTCTTAAAGCTATGTATATATCCTGCCTCCACTACCTCACTCTCCAGATTGGTCCACTTCCTGACAACTCTGTGACTGAAAAAATACTTTCTAACACCCCTGAATATTCATCTGAGTTTTCAACTTCCAGTTGTGACCCTTTGTTGCTGTGTCCATCTCTGAAACATCTTGTCCTTATCCACCTTGCTAGTTCCTCTGACAAGGTGGATAGGGACAGAAATACTTTAATCCTTAAAAATTAATTAAAGAATTCTTGACTAGAGGTAACCAAGTGACATGTAGCCTTAATGACCGCCGTTTGGTCTATACGCTTTAAACCCAATTAACCAACGAACCACCTCCATTCTCAATTGCTCACACTTTGCGTCCTGTCACTGAGGAGGGAGGACAGTGAGCCAGGAAGCTCATCTCTATCAACATACAGACGCATGTTCTACACAGCGTCAATTTTGGGCCTTGAAATTCTGCACTGTCTCGTATCTGAGGCCCACGTCCATGCTGTTTATGGTGTACAATACCGACAAGACGAAGAATTAGACATGTGCAACATCTGGGTATCTTTATTTGTAGACGTTTCGCCATTCAGCAGTTTTATTAATACAAATTGAAGGCCATAATCGGAAGACAATAGACTCTTGCACACTGTATCTTACTCAGTATCTTTCACTAAGACGTATCTTACATTATGTTATTAAATCCTCGTGTCACCGCTGAGATGTGTGCTTAAATTACGATGCTCTGAGTTGGGTTATAGTCGTTGTGGAGAGGTATACCTGGAGGGTGTTCCAGGGGTCAACGCCCCTGCAGCCCGGTCCATGACCAGGCCTCGCAGTAGATCAGGACCTGATCAACTAGGCTGTTACTGCTGGCCGCAGGCAAACCGACATACGAACCATAGTCAGGCTGGTTAGGTACCGACTTTAGGTGCCTGTCCAGCGCCTTCTTGAGGACAGTCAGGGGTCTATTGGTAATCAACCTTATGTATGCTTGGAGGCAGCTGAACAGTCATGGCGGGAAAAAAATCTGTCCTATGCGAACACTACACAAACCTGGACTTGTAAATGGTCCAAGCCGGACCGAAACGTCGTGCTATGTTTTTCTCCTACGTGCGGGTTATTTGTGTATTGTTCCAGTCAAGGTATTGTGCCTTTTTCTTCTCTCTGTGTGTGGACATTGTGCTGAAGTGGACTATATTATATATTTTGGTATCGACTAGATCGGTCTGGGTAGTGTTTTGCTTGGCGTACTGAGCTCTATTTCTGTATTTTCTGGTGTGAGCTCAGGCAGAGGTTAGTTTCTGCATACAAAACAGTGAGTGAACTTGGTATTTTCCCAACTTTGTGAACTCGTCCTCTTCTAGAATTTAATGGATTCTGTCACTGACTGTCCACACACTGTACTGTGTGTGCATAGTCTTTGATCAGATGGTGTCTGCACACACACACACACACACACACACACACACACACACACACTACAATTACTACTACTACTACTACCACACACTACTACTACTACTACTGCTACTACTACTACTACTACTACTACTACTACTACACACTACTACTACTACAAACTACTACTACTACTACTACTACTACTACTACTACTACTACTACTACTACACACACCTTGATACTTGTACAGGTTCTTAAGAGTTGGTGTTCTACAACATTAGTCTTGTATCAGACTCAGAATCTGACCAGCATTTTATATTAAGTTTTATCCGGTATAACTATCTCCCACACAGACTGTAAACATGTGTGTGTACAAGCTACCTATATTCACTAATAAAAGATGTATTTAACACTTCCTGTTCTGCCATATCCTCAGGATGGCGACTAGATGTAAGATTTTGGGCTGGAAAGAGAGAGACGTTTACAAAGTACGATAAGTCCGGCTTTGTTAGCAGAGGCCGGTACGTTTCACACTGTATCTACTGCTCCTCCTACTTTCACTGTCGCTGCACCTACTGCACCTCCTACTTTCACTGCCGCTGCACCTACTGCTCCTCCTACTTTCGCTGCCGCTGCACCTACTGCTTCTCCTACTTTCACTGCCGCTGCACCTACTGTTCCTCCTACTTTCACTGCCGCTGCACCTACTGCTCCTCCTACTTTCACTGCCGCTGCACCTACTGCTCCTCCTACTTTCACTGCCGCTGCACCCACTGCTTCTCCTACTTTCACTGTCGCTGCACCTACTGCTCCTCCTACTTTCACTGCCGCTGCACCTACTGCTCCTCCTACTTTCACTGCCGCTGCACCCACTGCTTCTCCTACTTTCACTGTCGCTGCACCTACTGCTTCTCCTACTTTCACTGCCGCTGCACCTACTGCTCCTCCTACTTTCACTGCCGCTGCACCTACTGCTCCTCCTACTTTCACTGCCGCTGCACCTACTGCTTCTCCTACTTTCACTGCCGCTGCACCTACTGCTCCTCCTACTTTCACTGCCGCTGCACCCACTGCTTCTCCTACTTTCACTGCCGCTGCACCCACTGCTTCTCCTACTTTCACTGCTGCTGCACCACTGCCGCTGCACTGCTCCTCCTACTTTCACTGCGCTGCTGCACCTACTGCTCCTCCTACTTTCACTGCCGCTGCACCCACTGCTTCTCCTACTTTCACTGTCGCTGCACCTACTGCTTCTCCTACTTTCACTGCCGCTGCACCTACTGCTTCTCCTACTTTCACTGCCGCTGCACCTACTGCTCCTCCTACTTTCACTGCCGCTGCACCTACTGCTCCTCCTACTTTCACTGCCGCTGCACCTACTGCTCCTCCTACTTTCACTGCCGCTGCACCTACTGCTTCTCCTACTTTCACTGCCGCTGCACCTACTGCTCCTCCTACTTTCACTGCCGCTGCACCTACTGCTCCTCCTACTTTCACTGCCGCTGCACCCACTGCTTCTCCTACTGCTTACTCCTACTTTCACTGCCACTGCTGCACCACTGCCGCTGCACCCACTGCTTCTCCTACTTTCACTGCTGCTGCACCTACTGCTCCTCCTACTTTCACTGCCGCTGCACCTACTGCTTCTCCTACTTTCACTGCTGCTGCACCTACTGCTTCTCCTACTTTCACTGCCGCTGCACCTACTGCTTCTCCTACTTTCACTGCCGCTGCACCTACTGCTCCTCCTACTTTCACTGCCGCTGCACCTACTGCTCCTCCTACTTTCACTGCCGCTGCACCTACTGCTTCTCCTACTTTCACTGCCGCTGCACCTACTGCTACTACTTTCACTGCCGCTGCACTTTCACTGCCGCTGCACCTACTGCTCCTCCTACTTTCACTGCCGCTTCACCTACTGCTTCTCCTACTTTCACTGCCGCTGCACCTACTGCTTCTCCTACTTTCACTGACGCTGCACCTACTGCTACTTTCACTGCCGCTGCACCTACTGCTCCTCCTACTTTCACTGCCGCTGCAACTACTGCTACTCCTACTTTCACTGCCGCTGCACCTACTGCTCCTCCTACTTTCACTGCCGCTGCACCTACTGCTCCTCCTACTTTCACTGCTGCTGCACCTACTGCTCCTCCTACTTTCACTGCCGCTGCACCTACTGCTCCTCCTACTTTCACTGCCGCTGCACCTACTGCTCCTCCTACTTTCACTGCTGCTGCACCTACTGCTCCTCCTACTTTCACTGCCGCTGCACCTACTGCTCCTCCTACTTTCACTGCCGCTGCACCTACTGCTCCTCCTACTTTCACTGCCGCTGCACCTACTGCTCCTCCTACTTTCACTGCCGCTGCACCTACTGCTCCTCCTACTTTCACTGCCGCTGCACCTACTGCTCCTCCTACTTTCACTGCCGCTGCACCTACTGCTTCTCCTACTTTCACTGCCGCTGCACCTACTGCTCCTCCTACTTTCACTGCCGCTGCACCTACTGCTCCTCCTACTTTCACTGCCGCTGCACCTACTGCTCCTCCTACTTTCACTGCCGCTGCACCTACTGCTTCTC
>NC_091335.1:5126604-5191604 GCF_038502225.1 Cherax quadricarinatus
TCAGGAGCTCAACACAAGATTTAAAGAAGTTTTTACAATAGAAACCAGTAGGACTCCAGGAAATCAGACCAGGGGGGTGCACCAGCAAGTGCTGGATGAGGTACATATAACCAAGGAGGAGGTGAAGAAGCTGCTATGCGAACTTGACACCTCAAAGGCGGTGGGACCAGACAACATCTCTCCGTGGGTCCTTAAAGAGGGAGCAGAGATATTGTGTGTGCCATTAACAAAGATCTTCAACACATCATTTGAAACTGGGCAACTCCCTGAGGTATGGAAGATGGCAAATGTAGTCCCAATTTTTAAAAAGGGAGACAGACATGAGGCACTAAACTACAGACCTGTATCACTAACGTGTATAGTATGCAAGGTCATGGAGAAGATCATCAGGAGGAGAGTGGTGGAGCACCTGGAAAGAAACAAGTGTATAATTGACAACCAGCATGGTTTCAGGGAAGGAAAATCCTGTGTCACAAACCTACTAGAGTTTTATGACAAGGTGACAGAAGTAAGACAAGAGAGAGAGAGGGGTGGATCGACTGCATTTTTTTGGACTGCAAAAAGGCCTTCGACACAGTTCCTCACAAGAGGTTACTGAAAAAGCTAGAAGATCAGGCACACATAACAGGAAAGGCACTGCAATGGATCAGAGAATACCTGACAGGGAGGCAACAACGAGTCATGGTACGTGACGAGGTGTCAGAGTGGGCGCTTGTGACAAGCGGGGTTCCACAGGGGTCAGTCCTAGGACCTGTGCTGTTCTTGGTATATGTGAACGACATAACGGAAGGGATAGACTCAGAAGTGTCCTTGTTTGCAGATGATGTGAAGTTAATGAGAAGAATCAAATCGGATGAGGATCAGGCAGGACTACAAAGAGACCTGGACAGGCTACAAGCCTGGTCCAGAAACTGGCTCCTTGAGTTTAACCCTGCCAAATGCAAAGTCATGAAGATTGGGGAAGGGCAAAGAAGACCGCAGACACAATATATTTTAGATGGCCAAAGACTGCAAACCTCACTCAAGGAAAAAGATCTGGGGGTGAGTATAACACCGAGCATATCTCCTGAGGCGCACATAAATCAGATAACTGCTGCAGCATACGGGCGCCTGGCAAACCTACGGATAGCGTTCCGATACCTCAATAAGGAGTCGTTCAAGACACTGTATACCATTTACGTCAGGCCCATACTGGAGTATGCAGCACCAGTTTGGAATCCACACCTAGTTAAGCACGTCAAGAAATTAGAGAAAGTGCAAAGGTTTGCAACAAGACTAGTCCCAGAGCTACGGGGATTGTCGTACGAAGAAAGGTTGAGGGAACTCGGCCTGACGACACTGGAGGCCAGGAGGGTCAGGGGAGACATGATAACGACATATAAAATACTGCGCAGAATAGACACGGTGGACAAAGACAGGATGTTCCAGAGATGGGACACATACACAAGAGGTCACAATTGGAAGTTGAAGACTCAGATGAATCAAAGGGATGTTAGGAAGTATTTCTTCAGTCATAGAGTAGTCAAGTCGTGGAATAGTCTAGAAAGTGAAGTAGTGGAGGCGGGAACCATACATAGTTTTAAGGCGAGGTATGATAAAGCTCATGGAGCAGGGAGAGAGAGGACCTAGTAGCAATCAGTGAAGAGGCGGGGCCAGGAGCTATGACTCGACCCCTGCAACCACAAATAGGTGAGTACAAATAGGTGAGTACACACACACACACACACACACACACACACACACACACACACACACACACACACACAACACACACACACAAGCACAAAAAACAGGCCTAGAGTCAAATCGACAAGTGCCTAGGACCAAATGGTAACTAAAACACACACACACACACACACACACACACACACACACACACACACACACACACACACACACACACACACACACACACACACACACATACACACACACACACACACACACACACACACACACACACACACACACACATACACACACACACACACACACACACACACACACACACACACACACACACACACACACACACACACACACACACACAAACACACACACACACACAAACACACACACACACACACACACACACACACACACACACACACACACACACACACACACACAAGACAGGTTAAATACTAACAGTTCCCTGCAGCGATATAAGCGACGTGTTCCATTAACACAATTGTAGGTCAGAATTAAATGATCTGAAGAGCAGTTTTACCAGACCTGGCGGCTCAGTGTTGAGCCCAGTCTCAGTGTTGAGCCCAGTCTCAGTGTTGAGCCCAGTCTCAGTGTTGAGCCCAGTCTCAGTGTTGAGCCCAGTCTCAGTGTTGAGCCCAGTCTCAGTGTTGAGCCCAGTCTCAGTGTTGAGCCCAGTCTCAGTATTGAGCCTAGTCTCAGTGTTGAGCCTAGTCTCAGTGTTGAGCCCAGCCTCAGTATTGAGCCCAGTCTCAGTGTTGAGCCCAGTCTCAGTATTGAGCCTAGTCTCAGTGTTGAGCCTAGTCTCAGTGTTGAGCCTAGTCTCAGTGTTGAGCCTAGTCTCAGTGTTGAGCCTAGTCTCAGTGTTGAGCCCAGTCTCAGTGTTGAGCCCAGTCTCAGTGTTGAGCCCAGTCTCAGTATTGAGCCTAGTCTCAGTGTTGAGCCCAGCCTCAGTGTTGAGCCCAGTCTCAGTGTTGAGCCCAGTCTCAGTGTTGAGCCCAGTCTCAGTGTTGAGCCCAGTCTCAGTGTTGAGCCCAGTCTCAGTGTTGAGCCCAGTCTCAGTGTTGAGCCCAGTCTCAGTGTTGAGCCCAGCCTCAGTGTTGAGCCCAGCCTCAGTGTTGAGCCTAGTCTCAGTGTTGAGCCCAGTCTCAGTGTTGAGCCCAGTCTCAGTGTTGAGCCCAGTCTCAGTGTTGAGCCCAGCCTCAGTGTTGAGCCCAGCCTCAGTGTTGAGCCCAGTCTCAGTGTTGAGCCTAGTCTCAGTGTTGAGCCCAGTCTCAGTGTTGAGCCCAGTCTCAGTGTTGAGCCCAGTCTCAGTGTTGAACCTAGTCTCAGTGTTGAGCCCAGTCTCAGTGTTGAGCCCAGTCTCAGTGTTGAGCCCAGTCTCAGTGTTGAGCCCAGCCTCAGTGTTGAGCCTAGTCTCAGTGTTGAGCCCAGTCTCAGTGTTGAGCCCAGTCTCAGTGTTGAGCCCAGTCTCAGTGTTGAGCCCAGCCTCAGTGTTGAGCCTAGTCTCAGTGTTGAGCCCAGCCTCAGTGTTGAGCCCAGTCTCAGTGTTGAGCCCAGTCTCAGTGTTGAGCCCAGTCTCAGTGTTGAGCCCAGTCTCAGTGTTGAGCCCAGCCTCAGTGTTGAGCCTAGTCTCAGTGTTGAGCCCAGCCTCAGTGTTGAGCCCAGTCTCAGTGTTGAGCCCAGTCTCAGTGTTGAGCCCAGTCTCAGTGTTGAGCCCAGTCTCAGTGTTGAGCCCAGCCTCAGTGTTGAGCCTAGTCTCAGTGTTGAGCCCAGTCTCAGTGTTGAGCCCAGTCTCAGTATTGAGCCTAGTCTCAGTATTGAGCCTAGTCTCAGTGTTGAGCCCAGTCTCAGTGTTGAGCCCAGTCTCAGTGTTGAGCCTAGTCTCAGTGTTGAGCCCAGTCTCAGTGTTGAGCCCAGCCTCAGTGTTGAGCCCAGTCTCAGTGTTGAGCCCAGTCTCAGTATTGAGCCTAGTCTCAGTGTTGAGCCCAGTCTCAGTGTTGAGCCCAGTCTCAGTGTTGAGCCTAGTCTCAGTGTTGAGCCCAGTCTCAGTGTTGAGCCCAGCCTCAGTGTTGAGCCTAGTCTCAGTGTTGAGCCCAGTCTCAGTGTTGAGCCCAGTCTCAGTGTTGAGCCTAGTCTCAGTGTTGAGCCCAGTCTCAGTGTTGAGCCTAGTCTCAGTGTTGAGCCCAGTCTCAGTGTTGAGCCCAGTCTCAGTGTTGAGCCTAGTCTCAGTGTTGAGCCCAGTCTCAGTGTTGAGCCCAGCCTCAGTGTTGAGCCCAGTCTCAGTGTTGAGCCCAGTCTCAGTGTTGAGCCCAGTCTCAGTGTTGAGCCCAGTCTCAGTGTTGAGCCTAGTCTCAGTGTTGAGCCCAGTCTCAGTATTGAGCCGAGTCTTAGTGTTGAGCCCAGTCTCAGTGTTGAGCCCAGTCTCAGTATTGAGCCTAGTCTCAGTGTTGAGCCTAGTCTCAGTGTTGAGCCCAGTCTCAGTATTGAGCCTAGTCTCAGAGTTGAGCCTAGTCTCAGTATTGAGCCTAGTCTCAGTGTTGAGCCTAGTCTCAGTGTTGAGCCTAGTCTCAGTATTGAGCCTAGTTTCAGTGTTGAGCCCAGTCTCAGTGTTGAGCCCAGTCTCAGTATTGAGCCTAGTCTCAGTGTTGAGCCTAGTCTCAGTGTTGAGCCCAGTCTCAGTGTTGAGCCCAGCCTCAGTGTTGAGCCCAGCCTCAGTGTTAAGCCCAGTCTCAGTGTTGAGCCCAGCCTCAGTGTTGAGCCCAGCCTCAGTGTTGAGCCCAGCCTCAGTGTTGAGCCCAGCCTCAGTGTTGAGCCCAGCCTCAGTGTTGAGCCCAGCCTCAGTGTTGAGCCCAGCCTGAGTGTTGAGCCCAGCCTCAGTGTTGAGCCCAGCCTCAGTGTTGAGCCCAGCCTCAGTGTTGAGTCCAGCCTCAGTGTTGAGCCCAGCCTCAGTGTTGAGCCCAGCCTCAGTGTTGAGCCCAGCCTCAGTGTTGAGCCCAGTCTCAGTGTTGAGCCCAGCCTCAGTGTTGAGCCCATCCTCAGTGTTGAGCCCAGTCTCAGTGTTGAGCCCAGCCTCAGTGTTGAGCCCAGCCTCAGTGTTGAGCCCAGTCTCAGTGTTGAGCCCAACCTCAGTGTTGAGCCCAGCCTCAGTGTTGAGCCCAGCCTCAGTGTTGAGCCCAGCCTCAGTGTTGAGCCCAGCCTCAGTGTTGAGCCCAGCCTCAGTGTTGAGCCCAGTCTCAGTGTTGAGCCCAGCCTCAGTGTTGAGCCCAGCCTCAGTGTTGAGCCCAGTCTCAGTGTTGAGCCCAACCTCAGTGTTGAGCCCAGCCTCAGTGTTGAGCCCAGCCTCAGTGTTGAGCCCAGCCTCAGTGTTGAGCTCAGCCTCAGTGTTAAGCCCAGCCTCAGTGTTGCTCATAATATCGACAGGCTGGTGAATAAGAGTATCTATACTACAAGTATGGAGTATCTATACTACAAGTATGGAGTATCTATACTACAAGTATTGAGTATCTATACAAGTATGGAGTATCTATACTACAAGTATGGAGTATCTATACTACAAGTATGGAGTATCTATACTACAAGTATGGAGTATCTATACAAGTATGGAGTATCTATACTACAAGTATGGAGTATCTATACTACAAGTATGGAGTATCTATACTACAAGTATGGAGTATCTATACAAGTATGGAGTATCTATACTACAAGTATGGAGTATCTATACTACAAGTATGGAGTATCTATACTACAAGTATGGAGTATCTATACTACAAGTATAGAGTATCTATACTACAAGTATGGAGTATCTATACTACAAGTATGGAGTATCTATACTACAAGTATGGAGTATCTATACTACAAGTATGGAGTATCTATACTACAAGTATGGAGTATCTATACTACAAGTATGGAGTATCTATACAAGTATGGAGTATCTATACTACAAGTATGGAGTATCTATACTACAAGTATGGAGTATCTATACAAGTATGGAGTATCTATACTACAAGTATGGAGTATCTATACTACAAGTATGGAGTATCTATACTACAAGTATGGAGTATCTATACAAGTATGGAGTATCTATACTACAAGTATGGAGTATCTATACTACAAGTATAGAGTATCTATACTACAAGTATGGAGTATCTATACTACAAGTATGGAGTATCTATACTACAAGTATGGAGTATCTATACTACAAGTATGGAGTATCTATACTACAAGTATGGAGTATCTATACTACAAGTATGGAGTATCTATACTACAAGTATGGAGTATCTATACTACAAGTATGGAGTATCTATACTACAAGTATGGAGTATCTATACTACAAGTATGGAGTATCTATACTACAAGTATGGAGTATCTATACTACAAGTATAGAGTATCTATACTACAAGTATAGAGTATCTATACTACAAGTATGGAGTATCTATACTACAAGTATGGAGTATCTATACTACAAGTATAGAGTATCTATACTACAAGTATAGAGTATCTATACTACAAGTATGGAGTATCTATACTACAAGTATGGAGTATCTATACTACAAGTATGAAGTATCTATACTACAAGTATGAATTATCTATACTACAAGTATGGAGTATCTATACTACAAGTATGGAGTATCTATACTACAAGTATGGAGTATCTATACTACAAGTATGGAGTATCTATACTACAAGTATGGAGTATCTATACTACAAGTATGGAGTATCTATACTACAAGTATGGAGTATCTATACTACAAGTATGGTATCTATACTACAAGTATCTATACTACAAGTATGGAGTATCTATACTACAAGTATGGAGTATCTATACTACAAGTATGGAGTATCTATACTACAAGTATAGAGTATCTATACTACAAGTATGGAGTATCTATACTACAAGTATGGAGTATCTATACTACAAGTATCTATACTACAAGTATGGAGTATCTATACTACAAGTATAGAGTATCTATACTACAAGTATGGAGTATCTATACTACAAGTATGGAGTATCTATACTACAAGTATGGAGTATCTATACTACAAGTATGGAGTATCTATACTACAAGTATAGAGTATCTATACTACAAGTATGGAGTATCTATACTACAAGTATGGAGTATCTATACTACAAGTATGGAGTATCTATACTACAAGTATGGAGTATCTATACTACAAGTATGGAGTATCTATACTACAAGTATGAAGTATCTATACTACAAGTATGGAGTATCTATACTACAAGTATGGAGTATCTATACTACAAGTATGGAGTATCTATACTACAAGTATGAAGTATCTATACTACAAGTATGAAGTATCTATACTACAAGTATGGAGTATCTATACTACAAGTATGGAGTATCTATACTACAAGTATGGAGTATCTATACTACAAGTATGGAGTATCTATACTACAAGTATGGAGTATCTATACTACAAGTATGGAGTATCTATACTACAAGTATGGAGTATCTATACTACAAGTATGAAGTATCTATACTACAAGTATGGAGTATCTATACTACAAGTATGGAGTATCTATACTACAAGTATGAAGTATCTATACTACAAGTATGGAGTATCTATACTACAAGTATGGAGTATCTATACTACAAGTATGGAGTATCTATACTACAAGTATGGAGTATCTATACTACAAGTATGGAGTATCTATACTACAAGTATGGAGTATCTATACTACAAGTATGGAGTATCTATACTACAAGTATGGAGTATCTATACTACAAGTATGGAGTATCTATACTACAAGTATGGAGTATCTATACTACAAGTATGGAGTATCTATACTACAAGTATGGAGTATCTATACTACAAGTATGGAGTATCTATACTACAAGTATGGAGTATCTATACTACAAGTATGGAGTATCTATACTACAAGTATGGAGTATCTATACTACAAGTATGGAGTATCTATACTACAAGTATGGAGTATCTATACTACAAGTATGGAGTATCTATACTACAAGTATGAAGTATCTATACAGAAATACGTTTCGAGCAGTAACCAAGCTGCTTCAGTATAACATAGAGGTGTGAAGACGGTGATCACATTCTCATGCCTCTTTTACAACGATAAAGATACCCCGGTGTGTTGTAACACGTTCATTAACTCAGCTGACCATGTTAGTCCAGACCCCGTGTCATCTCACAGTGTTAGCACAGTGTAATTTCACAGTGTTAAACCCTTCAGATCATTAACGTCTTTAGGGTTAATATCTTTATATACTACAAGTACATGTACAAGGTATACAGACCATAGCTGACATCAATGACATACTACTATACAGAAAGCCCCTTGTTATGCAGAGCATTTCCCGCAAATTAGGCCAATTTTGTCCCAGGATGCGACCCACACCAGCCGACTAATAACCAGGTACCTATTTTACTGCTGGGTGAACATGTAAGTAAGTAAGTAAGTAAGTAAATTTATTCAGGTATACACAATACAGTTACATAGAATTATCATACATAGCAGCATATGTGTAGAGAACCTGGGATAACCCAAAAAAGTCAGACAGAGTGACTTATTTCCATTGGGGTCCTTTTACCTTATTATTATAATATAAAGGTTATAATATTTTCTTATTATTCTATAATGAAGATAACATCTTATTATCATACTAAAAAGACTATCTACTACACGAGGGTCATTAAGACTATCTACAATACGAGGGTCATTAAGACTATCTACTACCCGAGGGTCATTACGACTATCTACATGGGCAGCAAGTGTCTGAAGGAAACACGTCCTAATGTTTCCACCCGTACTGGGGATCGAACCACGGACTCTAATGTGTGAGCTGAGAAAACTACCAACCGAGCTACGGGCTTCAGGTCTGTCATACAGCATGTAATGTGAGGTTAATTATCATTATAAGTAAGCGATAGTAACAGCGAATGTTCCCAGTTCGATCCTGGTGCTGACGAGAAACGGGGTCGTGTTGACGTCCCTTGTCTCTGGTCGCCTAGTAGTAGTAAGCAGGTACCTGGGGTTTTCACCTAGCTGTAAGTAGGAACCTGCGTGTTACCGGACTGTGGTGGGCGGCATCCTGGGGAAGAGGACCAAAGGGCGTAAGTGGATACAAGCCACACTGGCTTTCTAAGCTTGTCCTGGGTTGCTAACTCCGGGTTAATAACCCTAATAAAGTATTCTGGCTCCAGAATGTTACAAAACCTCCATGCATTAAGCTAGGCACGACTGTATAATACTCGCCGGGTAGCGATAAACAAAAAATCATTGCTTCAAACAAGGGCCAGCGGTGCCTCGACCCCCTGCATACACAGCTGGGCGAGTCCAGTCTAGCACACGGGTAAAAATCTTACGTCAAATATCAAGTAGACCGAAAAACATAACTGACAAATGAACACGGCAATTTATTTTGCCCGGACAAAATATTGTGAGTATATCTGTCATAGTCCTCCCTCGAGACTCCACCAAACGCGCCGTTTTCATTGTATAAATTTTACCAAAATTTCTGGAGAGTATAAATATACCCAAGACACTATTGTGGTCCATGGCATATACACCAAGAGGTATACTGTATGGCTATCACCAGTGTGTGTATATATATATATATATATATATATATATATATATATATATATATATATATATATATATACTTTTATATATACTTTTATATATACTTTTTCCCAGTGATATGAACCAAACAAACAGTAAAGAAATTACTCTGCAGATCATAAAGGACCAAACAAGTGTTATTGTACCAGAGTCTGAAATAAAAGAAGCCAGATTACTAGGATCCCATGGTAGAAAAAGTGTTATGCTTAGATTCAACTCACATGATAGGAAAAAAGACTTAATTATTGCATCTATTAAAGTAAAGAAAGAGGTATACATAAACGAGTGTCTTACCAAAAAACGTCAGAACCTCCTGTATAGAGTCAGAAAACTTAAGCGGGAGAATAATGACACAATACACCAATGCTTCACACGGGATGGGAAAATTCTAGTTAGGAAAACAAATGTAGGTCAACTGTACACAATCACGAACGAGAATGATCTATCACGATTTCTCAGGGATACTAATCTTACAGAGAATAACTAAACAATGTCCAACTTAAAAGTCTACGTAGTGTAGTGTATGTTTTGCTCCATTATTGTTCAAATTTCATTGTACAATCTCTTAGTATTTAAATAATCAACTACCTCATTTTGTGATTTTACTAGTAAGCATAAATCACCTTATGTGATTTTCTTATTTACTATTGTTCGCTTGAACATTAGCTGAATTGATACTTTCTCTGTCCATATTACTACCTCATATTTTTTTTAAATACTACAATTGATATTACTTACTAAAATTAATAAATATCATTTTTACTAAAATTTCAATTTACTCTTAACATTTTTGACATTTAATAACCATTACTTGACTAATTACCTTTACCTGTTTTAATACCACATTTACTATCCTAGATTACTCTTAATTACCTTGTACTGCCATATAACCTCAAGTATAACTACCAGTGCAATATTGAATGAAATAAACATTACTATTTCACTTTTTTGTAATCATTATTACTTACTAAAATTTTATTAAACACCATATTTACTACCAGTCAATTTTACTTTTGTACATTAAACATTATTTTATACTTCCCATAACATTTTGTTGCCAAATTTTCAAGTTTTTATATTCAACCCCAACCTTGTATTATCCTTTGTACCTGTGTACCTGGGTACCTGTCTACCATCTTACTATCATATTATAACCAAGACATTACCATTGTGATTTTTTACTATTATTCTTTTGTACTTTAATTGTGAATTTTATTTTGTCAATTTAAATCTATAGTTATAACCTTGATCTTGTCAACAACCCATACCAGACTCTAGTGCAATTGCAAGTACCATTTCAAATTGTATTTTTATATTATAAGTTTATATTATAATTCCTACCATCTGTCCATTTAACTTTGCTTACCATTACTTAATTTTAGTCCCTTTTATATTTTCTCCTTTATTTTAGCTTTATATAACTATCCTAGTTTATATATCCACAACTGTTAAAATAATCAAGGTGCTATTCTCAGGTGCTAAAGTAGAATAAGCTCACAATCTTGCCATTATATTCCAAAGCTCATTTATTCACAACCTATATTAGTCCCTTTTTATTATAATTTTAAACTATAATTATAACTTTAAAAAATTACCTTTATAGTACTACCTACTATCATATTCCCAAGCACTATTATATGATCATCACTTTATTTGTATTAGTCCCTTAGCTCATTATTTTACATTTGTTAAATAATTCAGGTGCTATTTTTTAGCTTAAGACTATTTACTTTGTTTTATACTTAATTCTAACTATAGATTCACTACAAATCTTATGATTACAAGCATTGATCCTGATACCAACCTCTTATTTAATGACTTAAATGAATCAAACAGTTACTGTAATTACTACACTGCAGAACAATCAAAGGCACTTCTCAGTGCCAACAACAACATAACTATCTTTAACTACAATATCAGATCTTTAAGCAAGCATTACGATGACCTCATAGCATTACTAAATTCCTTACATGCCAATATGTCCATCATTACACTAACTGAAACCTGGCTAAAGCCTGATAGTACAGATGTCTATGCCATTCCTGGTTACACAGCCATACACAACTGTAGGCCAGACCAACAAGGGGGTGGCACAGCCATATACTACTCAGACCAACTAGAATGTATCACTAATACTTGCACAAGGGATGAACATGGGGAATATATAATAGCTAAATTCAAATCCAAATACCTACAAAAACCTCTCACATTGATAAACATCTACAGAGTTCCACAGTCAAACATTAGCCAATTTAGTCAAAATCTAGGAAGTATGATAACTGATGCACGCATGAACAAAGATCACTTACTACTCTCAGGTGACTTCAATATAAATCTCCTGCAAGACCAGGACCCACACGTTACTGAATTCACAAACACAATGAGTAACTGTATGTTACTACCAACAGTAACAAAACCTACAAGAGTTACAGAGACTAGTGTTTCCCTACTTGACCACATCTGGACCAACACCATATCCCCTTTAAAATCAGGCATAATTACAGATAATACCACAGACCACTACCCTACTTTCCTCATAACAACTCTTGGTAAACTACCCCAAGACACTACTAAAGTCACCTTCAGACTTCACAATGAGGCAGCCATTAATAACTTCGCAACAGCATTAGCAAACATTGATTGGCACACTGAGCTAGAAATCTATACAGATATTGACGAATGTATTAATAATTTTCTAAAAAAGACCCAATACCTCTATAACAAGCACTGCCCTAAAAAAACTAAACAGATGACAGCAAAGAGACTGAACAGTCCCTGGCTAACACCCAGCATTCTCAAATCCATAAATACAAAACACCAATATGAAAAACAGTACAGAATGGGTCACATAACCAGAGACCAAACAAAACGTTACTCGTCAATCCTAACCAGCCTGATAAGAAGGGCAAAAAAATTGTATTATGAGAACAGATTATCCAACTTACGAGGTGATATAAAAAAGACCTGGAAAACACTATCTGAAATTCTGGGAACAAAAAAGATATCACGAAATAGCGAAATAAAATTAGCAAAATCAGATGAACCCCAACTCCCACCAACAGAAACAGCAAACAGACTCAATGATTTCTTCTCCACTATAGGACAAAACCTTGCCCATAAAATCCCAAGCTCAGATACCCCACCAAATAACTACCTCACCGGCAACTACCCGAACACACTGTTCCTAGCTCCGACTAACCCATACGAAGTCTCCCTTATTATCAATGCACTAAAAAACAAGGCAGGAGATTTAAGTACCTTACCACCCTTTATATATAAAAAAGTGTCACAAGTGCTATCTCCAATCATTGCAACACTCTTTAACAAATCCATTGAATCCTCCACCTTCCCTACAGTACTCAAAATAGCAAGGGTCACCCCGATCCACAAAGGAGGAGACCAAACAGAGTTGAATAACTATAGGCCAATATCCAACTTACACCCTCTCTCAAAAATCTTTGAAAAACTAATTCATAAACGAATCTACTCCTACCTTATCTCCCAGAACATACTCAACCCCTGCCAATTTGGATTCAGGCCTAATAAAAATACTAATGATGCTATTATACACATGCTAGAACATATATACACTGCAATAGAGAAAAAAGAAGTCCCACTGGGGATCTTCATTGACTTACGTAAAGCTTTTGATACAGTTGACCATGACTTGCTCCACGTAAAATTGTCACACTATGGTATAAGAGGGCACTCCCTCAATTACCTCAAGTCATACCTCAGCAACAGAAGCCAATATGTGTACGCAAATGGGGCAAACTCTTCTGCGCAACCAATTACAGTTGGTGTCCCACAGGGAAGTGTCCTTGGCCCTCTTCTCTTTCTCCTATACATAAATGACCTTCCAAATGCTTCGCAATTACTCAAACCCACACTATTTGCAGATGACACTACATACGTCTTCTCTCACCCGAGCCCAGTCACACTAGCCAATACTGTAAATACCGAATTACAGAAAATATCTACCTGGATGAGGACTAACAAACTTACACTAAACATTGACAAAACCTACTTCATTCAGTTTGGTAACAGAGCTACAGATGTCCCTCTTAACATAATGATAAACGGATCACCTATCACAAAGCTAACAGAGGGAAAATTCTTAGGAATCCACCTTGATAATAGACTCAAATTTCATACACATATACAACAAATTTCTAAGAAAATTTCCAAGACTGTAGGCATACTATCGAAGATACGGTACTATGTTCCACAGTCAGCCCTCCTGGCCCTATATCACTCTCTTATTTACCCCTATCTCACCTATGGAATTTGTGCATGGGGCTCAACAACAGTTAACCATCTCAGACCACTAATTACCCAACAAAAGGCTGCAGTTAGAATGATAACAAATTCTCACTACAGGCAGCACACTCCACCAATATTCAATACACTAAACCTACTCACCATACAAAACATCCATACTTATTACTGCACCTATTACATACATAGAACACTTAACTCTGATATTAACCCTCCCCTCAAACATCTCCTTGCCAACCTCAACAGAACACATGACCATAACACAAGGCACAGATCACTCTTTGATGTTCCTCGTGTTCATCTCACACTATGCAAAAACTCAATGCACATAAAAGGCCCTAAAATCTGGAATTCATTACCTGTAAATATAAAAGAAACACTACCTGTTTATAAATTCAAGTCTCTACTCAAAGATCACTTACTCACCCAAAACCAAATAAATACTGAATAACTGAACCTTATAAATTGTATATCTTAAATGTTTCTCACAATTATATCACATAAATGTTAAACCTAAAACCCAATCTAACTTTATTATTTTTTAAATACACTACCTAACAGAATCCTTCATATGACCTGTCTTTGTAATACTCACTTGTGCTTTATAGTAATCTGTTTACATTAATGTTTTATCACTGACTTCATCATTGCTTAATTAATCTTAAGTTAATTTTAAGCCAGCCCGTAATGCTATGCATAGTATAAGTGGCTTTGGCATACTGCTCTTATCTGTATTTTTTTGTACCTCTGTATGTGTGCACAAATTTATAATAAATAAATAAATAAATAAAATATATTCCTCCGTAAGCCATGCGTGTTGTAAGAGGCTACTAAAATGCCGGGAGCAAGGGGCTAGTAACTCCTTCTCCTGTATATATTACTAAATATAAAAGGAGAAACTTTAGTTTTTTCTTTTGGGCCACCCCACCTCGGTGGGATATGGCTGGTATGTTGAAAGAAGAAAGAATATATATATATATTATATATATATATATATATATATATATATATATATATATATATATATATATATATATATATATATATATATATATATATTTGTCGTGCTGAATAGGTAAAACTTGCTACTTTGGGTTAAAAAGCAACGCTCTTCTTGCCGAATAAGGCATGCGAAAATTTGTGTATGCAATTATTTCGCAAAATCATTCTGACCCTAACGAAAAAAAAATATATTTCATTGTGTTTGTTCATTAAATTACTGTAAACTTATCTAAATTATATTTAGTTGGATTAGGCTAAATTAAATTGAGCTTATTATAATAAGGTTAGGTAAATTTTCTAAGGTTCTTTTGGTACAAAATTATTACTTTTTACATTAACATAAATGAAAAATATATATATATATTTAAACATAGAAGAGAAATTTTTAGAAAGTACTTAATTTTACATGAGATTTTGCTAATTGACCAGATTTACCTATTCGGCACGGTACTGTTCGGTATTCTATTCTATTCTATTCTATTCTATTCTATTCTATTCTATTCTATTCTATTTGATTCGCCGGTAAAGTTCGGTATTGTCCAGTGTGGGTAGATTGGTAAAGCGCTGCGTACCTTGTCCTAAGGTTCGTAGGTTAGAGTCTCCTTCAGCCAGAGATCAGTGTTTGTTTATATTTCGCCTTCTCTCGCGAATTCCTTGCATATATATATATATATATATATATATATATATATATATATATATATATATATATATATATATAGATATATATATATATATATATATCGTGCCGAATAGCTATCAAGATTTATTCTTTATATACCTTGTGCTGGTCTTTATTTTTACAGTTCTTTGATAATGTGAGAAATCGCGAGTGCGCCTGGAAGTTGACTTATTTCCACTGAGGCTCCTTGTAGCGTGTCCCTCAGTGTAGCGCTGATGTGTTGTAGCGAGTCCCTCAGTGTAGCGCTGATGTGTTGTAGCGAGTCCCTCAGTGTAGCGCTGATGTGTTGTAGCGAGTCCCTCAGTGTAGCGCTGATGTGTTGTAGCGAGTCCCTCAGTGTAGCGCTGATGTGTTGTAGCGAGTCCCTCAGTGTAGCCTCAGTGTAGCGCTGATGTGTTGTAGCGTGTCCCTCAGTGTAGCGCTGATGTGTTGTAGCGTGTCCCTCAGTGTAGCGCTGATGTGTTGTAGCGTGTCCCTCAGTCAGTGTAGCGCTGATGTGTTGTAGCGTGTCCCTCAGTGTAGCGCTGATGTGTTGTAGCGAGTCCCTCAGTGTAGCGCTGATGTGTTGTAGCGTGTCCCTCAGTGTAGCGCTGATGTGTTGTAGCGAGTCCCTCAGTGTAGCGCTGATGTGTTGTAGCGAGTCCCTCAGTGTAGCGCTGATGTGTTGTAGCGTGTCCCTCAGTGTAGTGCTGATGTGTTGTAGCGTGTCCCTCAGTGTAGCGCTGATGTGTTGTAGCGTGTCCCTCAGTGTAGCGCTGATGTGTTGTAGCGAGTCCCTCAGTGTAGCGCTGATGTGTTGTAGCGAGTCCCTCAGTGTAGCGCTGATGTGTTGTAGCGAGTCCCTCAGTGTAAGCTGATGTGTTGTAGCGAGTCCCTCAGTGTAGCGCTGATGTGTTGTAGCGTGTCCCTCAGTGTAGCGCTGATGTGTTGTAGCGTGTCCCTCAGTGTAGCGCTGATGTGTTGTAGCGAGTCCCTCAGTGTAGCGCTAATGTGTTGTAGCGAGTCCCTCAGTGTAGCGCTAATGTGTTGTAGCGAGTCCCTCAGTGTAGCGCTGATGTGTTGTAGCGTGTCCCTCAGTGTAGCGCTGATGTGTTGTAGCGAGTCCCTCAGTGTAGCGCTGATGTGTTGTAGCGAGTCCCTCAGTGTAGCGCTAATGTGTTGTAGCGAGTCCCTCAGTGTAGCGCTAATGTGTTGTAGCGAGTCCCTCAGTGTAGCGCTGATGTGTTGTAGCGTGTCCCTCAGTGTAGCGCTGATGTGTTGTAGCGTGTCCCTCAGTGTAGCGCTGATGTGTTGTAGCGTGTCCCTCAGTGTAGCGCTGATGTGTTGTAGCGAGTCCCTCAATGTAGCGCTGATGTGTTGTAGTGAGTCCCTCAGTGTAGCGCTGATGTGTTGTAGCGTGTCCCTCAGTGTAGCGCTGATGTGTTGTAGCGAGTCCCTCAGTGTAGCACTGATGTGTTGTAGCGAGTCCCTCAGTGTAGCGCTGATGTGTTGTAGCGAGTCCCTCAGTGTAGCGCTGATGTGTTGTTGCGAGTCCCTCAGTGTAGCGCTGATGTGTTGTAGCGAGTCCCTCAGTGTAGCGCTGATGTGTTGTAGCGAGTCCCTCAGTGTAGCGCTGATGTGTTGTAGCGAGTCCCTCAGTGTAGCGCTGATGTTTTGTAGCGTGTCCCTCAGTGTAGCGCTGATGTGTTGGGTGTCTCAGCCTTGGTGAAGGTACCAGGACATGTCCTCAGTGTAGCGCTGATGTGTTGGGTGTCTCAGCCTTGGTGAAGGTACCAGGACATGTCCTCAGTGTAGTGCTGATGTGTTGGGTGTCTCAGCCTTGGTGAAGGTACCAGGACATGTCCTCAGTGTAGCGCTGATGTGTTGGGTGTCTCAGCCTTGGTGAAGGTACCAGGACATGTCCTCAGTGTAGCGCTGATGTGTTGGGTGTCTCAGCCTTGGTGAAGGTACCAGGACATGTCCTCAGTGTAGCGCTGATGTGTTGGGTGTCTCAGCCTTGGTGAAGGTACCAGGACATGTCCTCAGTGTAGCGCTGATGTGTTGGGTGTCTCAGCCTTGGTGAAGGTACCAGGACATGTCCTCAGTGTAGCGCTGATGTGTTGGGTGTCTCAGCCTTGGTGAAGGTACCAGGACATGTCCTCAGTGTAGCGCTGATGTGTTGGGTGTCTCAGCCTTGGTGAAGGTACCAGGACATGTCCTCAGTGTAGCGCTGATGTGTTGGGTGTCTCAGCCTTGGTGAAGGTACCAGGACATGTCCTCAGTGTAGCGCTGATGTGTTGGGTGTCTCAACCTTGGTGAAGGTACCAGGACATCTCCTCAGTGTAGCGTTGATGTGTTGGGTGTCTCAGCCTTGGTGAAGGTACCGGGACATGTCCCTCAGAGTAGCGTTGATGTGTTGGGTGTCTCAGCCTTGGTGAAGGTACCAGGACATGTCCCTCAGTGTAGCGCTGATGTGTTGGGTGTCTCAGCCTTGGTGAAGGTACCAGGACATGTCCTCAGTGTAGCGCTGATGTGTTGGGTGTCTCAGCCTTGGTGAAGGTACCGGGACATGTCCCTCAGAGTAGCGTTGATGTGTTGGGTGTCTCAGCCTTGGTGAAGGTACCAGGACATGTCCCTCAGTGTAGCGCTGATGTGTTGGGTGTCTCAGCCTTGGTGAAGGTACCAGGACATGTCCCTCAGAGTAGCGCTGATGTGTTGGGTGTCTCAGCCTTGGTGAAGGTACCAGGACATGTCCTCAGTGTAGCGCTGATGTGTTGGGTGTCTCAGCCTTGGTGAAGGTACCAGGACATGTCCCTCAGAGTAGCGTTGATGTGTTGGGTGTCTCAGCCTTGGTGAAGGTACCAGGACATGTCCTCAGTGTAGCGCTGATGTGTTGGGTGTCTCAGCCTTGGTGAAGGTACCAGGACATGTCCTCAGTGTAGCGCTGATGTGTTGGGTGTTTCAGCCTTGGTGAAGGTACCAGGACATGTCCTCAGTGTAGCGCTGATGTGTTGGGTGTCTCAGCCTTGGTGAAGGTACTAGGACATGTCCTCAGTGTAGCGCTGATGTGTTGGGTGTCTCAGCCTTGGTGAAGGTACCAGGACATGTCCTCAGTGTAGCGCTGATGTGTTGGGTGTCTCAGCCTTGGTGAAGGTACCAGGACATCTCCTCAGTGTAGCGCTGATGTGTTGGGTGTCTCAGCCTTGGTGAAGGTACCAGGACATGTCCTCAGTGTAGCGTTGATGTGTTGGGTGTCTCAGCCTTGGTGAAGGTACCAGGACATGTCCCTCAGAGTAGCGTTGATGTGTTGGGTGTCTCAGCCTTGGTGAAGGTACCAGGACATGTCCCTCAGAGTAGCGCTGATGTGTTGGGTGTCTCAGCCTTGGTGAAGGTACCAGGACATGTCCTCAGTGTAGCGCTGATGTGTTGGGTGTCTCAGCCTTGGTGAAGTTACCAGGACATGTCCCTCAGAGTAGCGCTGATGTGTTGGGTGTCTCAGCCTTGGTGAAGGTACCAGGACATGTCCTCAGTGTAGCGCTGATGTGTTGGGTGTCTCAGCCTTGGTGAAGGTACCAGGACATGTCCTCAGTGTAGCGCTGATGTGTTGGGTGTCTCAGCCTTGGTGAAGGTACCGGGACATGTCCTCAGTGTAGCGCTGATGTGTTGGGTGTCTCAGCCTTGGTGAAGGTACCAGGACATGTCCTCAGTGTAGCGCTGATGTGTTGGGTGTCTCAGCCTTGGTGAAGGTACCAGGACATGTCCCTCAGTGTAGCGCTGATGTGTTGGGTGTCTCAGCCTTGGTGAAGGTACCAGGACATGTCCTCAGTGTAGCGCTGATGTGTTGGGTGTCTCAGCCTTGGTGAAGGTACCAGGACATGTCCTCAGTGTAGCGCTGATGTGTTGGGTGTCTCAGCCTTGGTGAAGGTACCGGGACATGCTGAACAAACTGACTTAAATGTCTGAGGAGTGGAGTGTGGTGCAGACTCCCTGACATCAGATACACTGGAATTTCTTACGAGTAATGGAGCGCTCTGTTGAACACAAGTTTACCAGTGAAAGTTAGCAGGGCGAGGAGGGTAAGTACCTGGCTAACCCATACTGGGAGAGAGAGAGAGAGAGAGAGAGAGAGAGAGAGAGAGAGAGAGAGAGAGAGAAACACAATGCACAGTTTCACAGCTGGCGCGATAAGATAGGAAAATCGAGAAGACTCACTAACGGCAGCGACTGCAGCGTATGAGGCGTGAAATACCACAACCCCCTCAAATACACAGGCGAGTAATCACACACACACATAGTGAATGGCCGGGGGCCAGGAACTATGACTTGACCCCTGCAACCACAAATAGGTGAGTACACACACACACACACACACACAGATACACACACACACATACACACACACACACACACACACACACACACACACACACACACACACACACACACACACACACACACACACACACACACACACACACACACATACACACACACCTGGCTTGGACCCCTCACAGACTGTACTAACAACCATCATAACAGTGGTCTTCAAGTCAATAACTTGCACAAGGCAAATACCGTGTTACAGTGGGCTGTATGTATTTTTTTCATGTATGTATACTTGTAATTATACATGTATTTATCTGTCCCTCATTATTATTACTACAATCAAAACTAAGCGCTAAACCCACAATAGTCATACAGCATATATATATATATATATATATATATATATATATATATATATATATATATATATATATATATATATATATATATATATATATATATATATATATATATATATATATGTACCTATACGTAATTATGTATGCTGTGTACCTACGTGAATTTTTCTGCACTTGTGTGAACTTATGTGCACAGCACCTGTGTCGTGTGCACCTGAGTATCCATGTTCACTCTGCTAGTTTGCATTTATGTGTACTTATGACTGTGTGATTCAATACTTTTGATATCAATGTATGATTCAACACTTGTGACATCAATGTATAATAATACGTGATATCAATGAAATCAGTGACATCAATGTATGATTCAACACTTGTGACATCAATGTATGATTCAACACTTGTGACATCAATGTGAACATCAAAATATGATGCAACCAGAGAAGGTGTCGCAAATACAAGTGTTGGTGTTTCAACTGATGACTTTTAGACCTGGAGGGAACGGTCGCTGGAAGAAATGGTAGCTGGATGAAATGAAAAAGATCACTGAAAGGAATGATCGCTGGTAGGAATGGTCGCTGGAAGGAATAGTCGCTGGAAGGAACGATAGATGAATGAAATGATCGCTGGATGAAATGATCGCTGGAGGAAATGATCGCTGGAAGGAGCGATCGCTGGATGAAATAATCGCTGGAGGGAACGATTACTGGATGAAAAAATCGCTGGAAAGAACGACTGTAGGATGAAATAATCAATAGAAGGAACGATCGTAGGATGAAATAATCGCTGGATGAAATAATCGCAGGGAACGATCGCTGGAGCCAAGGTCCGGGCTGTTGTCAAGATATTCCCCGCGCGTTCTTACCACCAACACAAGTACTGGAGACTTGGAGAACCGTGAGGGGAATGCCATTAACCTGTGGTGCGTTCCGAGCAACGAAGGACTGGAACTACACTGTCACTTAGGGCTGCGTCGCAGAAAGTCTGAACCAACCAGGAGTAAGTTTAATTACGTACAGGTACACATAAGTATAATTATCATACATAACTTAAAGTATGTGTAAATTAACTAGGATAACTCCCCCCCCCCCCACACCAAAAAAAAAGTCAGACAAAATTACTTATTTCCATTAGTTTCAGGTCTGAATCTGAGGGGAAATAGATGGAAAGAAAATAGTAAGTTTAGTTCGTTTACCCCATTGGAAGTAACTCAAGGATCCCAATGGAAATAAGTCAAGGATCCCAATGGAAATAAGTCAAGGATCCCAATGGAAATAAGTCAAGGATCCCAATGGAAATAACTCAAGGATCCCAATGGAAATAAGTCACTGATCTCAATGGAAATAAGTCAAGGATCACAATGGAAATACCTCAAGGATCCCAATGGAAATAAGTCAAGGATCCCAATGGAAATAAGTCAATGATCTCAATGGAAATAAGTCAAGGCTCCCAATGGAAATAAGTCAAGGATCCCAATGGAAATAAGTCAATGATCTCAATGGAAATAAGTCAAGGATCCCAATGGAAATAAGTCAAGGATCCCAATGGAAATAAGTCAAGGATCCCAATGGAAATAAGTCAAGGATCCCAATGAAAATAAGTAAATGATCTCAATGGAAATAAGTCAAGTATCCCAATGGAAATAAGTCACTGATCTCAATGGAAATTAAGTCACTGATCTCAATGGAAATAAGTCACTGATATCAATGGAAATAAGTCAAGGATCCCAATGGAAATAAGTCACTGATCACAATGGAAATAAGTCAAGGATCCCAATGGAAATAAGTCAATGATCTTAATGGAAATAAGTCAATGATCTCAATGGAAATAAGTCAAGGATCCCAATGGAAATAACTCAAGGATCCCAATGGAAATAACTCAAGGATCCCAATGGAAATAAGTCAAGGATCCCAACGGAAATAAGTCAAGGAGCCCAATGGAAATAAGTCAAGGATCCCAATGGAAATAAGTCAAGGATCCCAATGGAAATAAGTCAATGATCTCAATGGAAATAAGTCAAGGATCTCAATGGAAATAAGTCACTGATCTCAATGGAAATAAGTCAAGGATCCCAATGGAAATAACTCAAGGATCCCAATGGAAATAAGTCAAGGATCCCAATGGAAATAAGTCAATGATCTCAATGGAAATAAGTCAAGGAATCCAATGGAAATAAGTCAAGGATCCCAATAGAAGTAAGTCACTGATCTCAATGGAAATAAGTCAATGATCTCAATGGAAATAACTCGAGGATCCCAATGGAAATAAGTCAAGGATCCCAATGGAAATAAGTCAAGGATCCCAATGGAAATAAGTCAAGAATCCCAATGAAAATAAGTCAATGATCTCAATGGAAATAAGTCAAGGATCCCAATGGAAATAAGTCACTGATTTCAATGGAAATAAGTCAAGGATCCCAATGGAAATTAATCAAAGATCTCAATGGAAATAAGTCACTGATCTCAATGGAAATATGTCAAGGATCCCAATGGAAATAAGTCAATGATCTCAATGGAAATAAGTCAATGATCTCAATGGAAATAAGTCAATGATCTCAATGGAAATAAGTCAATGATCTCAATGGAAATAAGTCAATGATCCCAATGGAAATAAGTCAATGATCTCAATGGAAATAAGTCAATGATCTCAATGGAAATAAGTCAAGGATCCCAATGGAAATAAGTCAATGATCTCAATGGAAATAAGTCAATGATCTCAATGGAAATAAGTCAAAGATCCCAATGGAAATAAGTCAATGATCTCAATAGAAATAAGTCAATGATCTCAATGGAAATAAGTCAAGGATCCCAATGGAAATAAGTCAATGATCTCAATGGAAATAAGTTAAGGATCCCAATGGAAATAAGTCAAGGATCCCAATGGAAATAACTCAAGGATCCCAATGGAAATAACTCAAGGATCCCAATGGAAATAAGTCAAGGATCCCAATGGAAATAAGTCAAGGATCCCAATGGAAATAAGTCAAGGATCCCAATGGAAATAAGTCAAGGATCCCAATGGAAATAAGTCAAGGATCCCAATGGAAATAAGTCAAGGATCCCAATGGAAATAAGTCAAGGATCCCAATGGAAATAAGTCAAGGATCCCAATGGAAATAAGTCAAAGATCACATTGGAAATAAATCAAGGATCCCAACGGAAATAAGTCAAGGATCCCAATGGAAATAAGTCAAGGACCCCAATGGAAATAAATCAAGGACCCCAATGGAAATAAGTCAAGGACCCAATGGAAATAAGCCAACTATCCCAATAGAAATAAGTCAAGGACCCCAATGGAAATACGTAAAGAACCCCAATGGAAATAAGTCAAGGAGTCCAATGGAAATAAGTCAAGGACTCCAATGGAAATAAGCCAACTTTCCCAATAGAAATAAGTCAAGGACCCCAATGGAAATACGTAAAGGACCACAATGGAAATAAGTCAAGGAGTCCAATGGAAATAAGTCAAGGACTACAATGGAAATAAGCCAACTATCCCAATAGAAATAAGTCAAGGACTCCAATGGAAATACGTAAAGGACCCCAATGGAAGTAAGTCAAGGACTCCGATGGAAATAAGTCAGACTCCAATGGAAATAAGCCAAGGACCCCAATGGAAATAAGTCAAGGACTCAAATGGAAATAAGTCAAGGACCCCAATGGAAATACGTAAAAGGCCCCAACAGAAATAAGTCAAGGACGCCAATGGAAATACGTAAAGGACCCCAATAGAAATAAGTCAAGGACCTCAATGGAAATAAGTCAAGGGCCCCAATGGAAATACGTAAAGGACCCCAATGGAAATAAGTCAAGGATCCCAATGGAAATACGTAAAGGACCTCAATGGAAATAAGTCAAGGGCCCCAATGGAAATACGTAAAGGACCTCAATGGAAATAAGTCAAGGATCCCAATGGAAATACGTAAAGGACCTCAATGGAAATAAGTCACTTGGACTGACTTTTTTTTTTTTTGGTTATCCTGGTGGGTAATTTACACACACATGTTACTATGTATGATAATCTGCGTAGCTGCATTTATGTGTACCTGTACCTGAATATGACTGGATAAAGAGCAGAGACTCGACCCCTGCAACCACAAAATACACACACTCTCTTACTGGCCTTGACATTAAGCACTTTAACGACCACATCTTACTTAGATTCTTCAGAGTCAGTGGCTGTTACGTCGGCTGGTGGTGCCGAGACCGACATAAAAATTGTACAGTCTAATTTGAAACATGCAGGTTAGTAGGGGGTTCGGGTGACCCCCAGCCAGCTGGTCTCTCGCTTACCACCAAAATCACGAGCCAAGAATGAACTCTCAAAGTTTGCTAATGCAGTCGTCAAGTTTTCCATTCAGAGGCAGTCCTCTGGCACAGCTGTTGGGAGGGGGAGGGGAGCAGGTGCTCGAGGACAGGTGCTCGCGCACAGCTGTTCGAGGACAGGTGCTATTGTATTAATTAACAGAGGTCCTCGATATTTTCACAACATGACATAAAACCGACAGTCTGCTTGAATTTTAGCAAGTGTAATTGATTATAATGCACTGTGATTCTCCTGCCCATAATGCGGCTCAAAACTTAATTTATATATATATATATATATATATATATATATATATATATATATATATATATATATATATATGTCCAGAGGGCTGAGGAAGGGTTGTTGAGGTGGTTCGGACATGTAGAGAGAATGGAGCGAAACAGAGTGACTTCAAGAGTGTATCAGTCTGTAGTGGAAGGAAGGCGGGGTAGGGGTCGGCCTAGGAAAGGTTGGAGAGAGGGGGTAAAGGAGGTTTTGTGTGCGAGGGGCTTGGACTTCCAGCAGGCATGCATGAGCGTGTTTGATAGGAGTGAATGGAGACAAATGGTTTTTAATACTTGACGTGCTGTTGGAGTGTGAGCAAAGTAACATTTATGAAGGGGTTCAGGGAAACCGGCAGGTCGGACTTGAGTCCTGGAGATGGGAAGTACAGTGCCTGCACTCTGAAGGAAGGGTGTTAATGTTGCAGTTTAAAAACTGTAGTGTAAAGCACCCTTCTGGCAAGACAGTGATGGAGTGAATGATGGTGAAAATTTTTCTTTTTCGGGCCACCCTGCCTTGGTGGGAATCGGCCAGTGTGATAATAAATAAATAAAAAAATATATATATATATATATATATATATATATATATATATATATATATATATATATATATATATATATATATATATATATATATGTCGTGCCGAATAGGCAGAACTTGCGATCTTGGCTTAAATAGCAACGCTCATCTTGCCATATAGGACAAGTGAAAATTTGTGTATGCAATAATTTTGCCAAAATCATTCTGAACCTAACGAAAAAAATATATTTCACTGTGTTTGTTTAGTATTAAATTATTGTAAGCAAATCTTAAATATATTTAGTTGGGTTAGGCTAAAATAAATTGTTCTTGTTATAATAAGGTTAGGTAAGTTTTCAAAGATACTTAGGTGCAAAATTATAAATTTTTACATTAACATTAATGAAAAAAATATATTTTTAAACTTCTAAGAGAAAATTTTAGAAACAACCTGATTTTAAATGAGTTCTTGCTAATTGACCAGTTTTACATATTCGGCACGACATATATACATATATATATATATATATATATATATATATATATATATATATATATATATATATATATATATATATATATATATATATATATATTCAACAAGTGGGCCATCTCCCACCGAGGCAGGGTGACCCAAAAAAGAAAGAAAATCCCCAAAAAGAAAATACTTTCATCATCATTCAACACTTTCACCACACTCACACATTATCACTGCTTTTGCAGAGGTGCTCAGAATACAACAGTTTAGAAGCATATACGTATAAAGATACACAACATATCCCTCCAAACTGCCAATATCCCAAACCACTCCTTTAAAGTGCAGGCATTGTACTTCCCATTTCCAGGACTCAAGTCCGACTATATGAAAATAACCGGTTTCCCTGAATCCCTTCACTAAATATTACCCTGCTCACACTCCAACAGATCGTCAGGTCCCAAGTATCATTCGTCTCCATTCACTCCTATCTAACACGCTCACGCACGCTTGCTGGAAGTCCAAGCCCCTCGCCCACAAAACCTCCTTTACCCCCTCTCTCCAACCCTTTCGAGGACGACCCCTATCCCGCCTTCCTTCCCCTATAGATTTATATGCTTTCCATGTCATTCTACTTTGATCCATTCTCTCTAAATGACCAAACCACCTCAACAACCCCTCTTCTGCCCTCTGACTAATGCTTTTATTAACTCCACACCTTCTCCTAATTTCCACACTCCGAATTTTCTGCATAATATTTACACCACACATTGCCCTTAGACAGGACATCTCCACTGCCTCCAACCGTCTCCTCGCTGCTGCATTTACCACCCAAGCTTCACATCCATATAAGAGTGTTGGTACTACTATACTTTCATACATTCCCTTTGCCTCCATAGATAACGTTTTTTGACTTCACATATACCTCAACACACCACTCACCTTTTTTCCCTCATCAATTCTATAATTAACCTCATCCTTCATAAATCCATCCGCCGACACGTCAACTCCCAAGTATCTGAAAACATTCACTTCTTCCATACTCCTCCTCCCCAATTTGATATTCAATTTTTCTTTATCTAAATCATTTGACACCCTCATCACCTTACTCTTTTCTATGTTCACTTTCAACTTTCTACCTTTACACACATTCTCAAACTCATCCACTAACCTTTGCAATTTTTCTTTAGAATCTCCCATAAGCACAGTATCATCAGCAAAGAGTAACTGTGTCAATTCCCATTTTGAATTTGATTCCCCATAATTTAACCCCACCCCTCTCCCGAACACCCTTGCATTTACTTCCTTTACAACCCCATCTATAAATATATTAAACAACCATGGTGACATTACACATCCCTGTCTAAGACCTACTTTTACCGGGAAGTAGTCTCCCTCTCTTCTACACACCCTAACCTGAGCCTCACTATCCTCATAAAAACTCTTTACAGCATTTAATAACTTACCACCTATTCCATATACTTGCAACATCTGCCACATTGCTCCTCTATCCACTCTATCATATGCCTTTTCTAAATCCATAAATGCAATAAAAACTTCTCTACCTTTATCTAAATACTGTTCACATATATGTTTCAATGTAAACACTTGATCTACACATCCCCTACCCACTCTGAAGCCTCCTTGCTCATCCGCAATCCTACATTCTGTCTTACCTCTAATTCTTTCAATTATAACCCTACCGTATACTTTTCCTGGTATACTCAGTAAACTTATTCCTCTATAATTTTTACAATCTCTTTTGTCCCCTTTCCCTTTATATAAAGGGATTATACATGCTCTCCGCCAATCCCTAGGTACCTTCCCCTCTTTCATACATTTATTAAACAAAAGTACCAACCACTCTAACACTATATCCCCCCCTGCTTTTAACATTTCTGTCATGATCCCATCAGTTCCAGAACCAGAACCAGGCTCATTCTTCCAATTCGGGGGAATCCGAGCGCCCAAGTCTACTCGTCCAGTCGTGACAGTAGGTGATAACGAGTACACCATCCCAGTCCAGAATTCCTATGAAGCCTTAGCCAGCCTTGAGATTGACAGCCCTGCTGTTGATGCTGCTTCACACGTCTCTGAAGTAGAGGAATTTGGGGATGAAGTAGAAAATGCCTTCTCCGATGACAACCCACCTTTCTGTTTGCATATAACTCCAAACGAAACGATTGGTCCATTAGTACAAGCTTCTGTCCATAATGCGCCCGTTCATGTGTTCATGGACTCTGGTGCGCAAGTTAATATCATTAGGTCTAGCTTGTTTAAAGAGAAGCAGTTATGACGTGTCCTCCTCGTTGAACCAACTACTGTAACCTCCCTTAGTGGAGTAGCTGGTTCCCTTCTGCGAGTCCGAGGTCAGACTTCGCTCACCTTTACTATCCAAGGCAGAGACTTTACTGCTGCTTTTCTTGTTGTCGACCAGATTACTTTCCCTGGTGACCTTCTACTGGGATTTGCTTCCATGTGAGACTTACGTATTGTGCTCGACCCGTACCGATGGCATGCCCAAATTGACGACTTGATCGTTCCATTCTGGGGTTACCAGCTTGGATCAGAAATCTGTCATACTGCTGCAGAGTATGATGTACGCATTAAGTCCTTACAAGGCAATGCATTCTCCAGTAGCATACCCAAGCGGTCAGGCACTGGTAATTCTGTCACTCCCATCTGTGTTCCACCTACACCTTCAGACTTGCAGGATAGTGTTCCGTTGCCTCAAGTGTCCGAGGACACTCAGACTGCCTTGAGTGCACAGCCTATCCCTGCAATGACTGCTAGTTCGAGTAGTAGTTTCTCCACAGGGGATGCCTTGTTAGAAAACGATTACTTGAAACTAGTAATGCCATCTCTTGTTGATGTCACATGCCGTCTGCAGAAAGACGTCTCTGTTGCGGCTAGTGCTCTCACTAGAGTGTCTGTTGTTGTTCTTAATGTTCCAGATGGTGATAACGTCCTAGTTGACAGTGATTCCTGCAAAGGTCAAGGGTTTATTTGTTGAACCTTCCTTACACATTGTAAGAGACAGTAAGATCCATTTACTCCTTGCTAACACTTCGGGTCACAGTGTTCGTCTCAGAGCAAATACCAACCTTGTTGACCTAGTTCACTATCCTTACCCTGTTCAAGTACAGGATGACGTGCCACCTGACCAGTGGGTCGGTGCTATTTCAACAGTGGAGACCTCATCCACTCCGCTGGATCAAGCTATCCCACCAGTTGAGGAGAAAGACTTAGCTCCCACTGATTTCCCAGACGAAGTCCAGCGCTTGTTGATGCTGTTGAACAAACGTCGTACAGCCATTGCCTTACCAGGTGAGAAGATGGGTATAACGAACTTATTGTCCCATCGTATTCCACTTGAACCTGGTACTAGACCTATTTATATACCTGCGTACAGAATGCCTCATTTTCAAGTTGCTGTCGGAGAGGAACTGATCAATCAAATGCTCAATGATGGAGTTATTGCACCTAGCAATTCACCCTGGAATGCGCCCTTGATCCTAGTGCCTAAGAAGGACGGCACTTGGCGCCCGGTGATTGACTTTAGGAAGTTAAATGCGAAAACCATTCCAGATCGTTTCCCACTTCCTGTACTAGGTGACCTTTTATGCAATATCGGAGATAACAAAGTCTTCTCGACCCTGGACTTGTTACAAGGGTTTTGGCAAGTCCCTCTTCACGAGGACATCCAAGAGTTAACTGCATTCTCCACTCCCACAGGTCATTATCACTTCCTCCGTATGGCGTTTGGATTATGATCGTCTCCTATCACGTTCTCTAGACTCATGACCAACATCTTTAGAGGTCTTATAGGCAGAGCACTTATGGTGTACTTAGACGACGTAATCATCATGTCCGAAGACGTGGACACACACCTGAAAAGACTTGATATAGTACTTGGCAAGCTTGAAGAAGCCAATTTAAAGATCAAACTGTCCAAATGTCAATTCTTCAGATCAGAAATTAAGTTTCTTGGTCACGTAGTCACTCCTAGAGGGGTTACGACTGATCAAAGTAAAGAGTAACTGCAGTACTAAATTTTCCAACTCCCAAAACTGCTGATGCCGTAAGATCCTTTGTGGGCTTAGCAGGTTTTTATAGATCTTTCATTGCCAATTTTTCTTCCATAGCTGCTCCGCTAACTGAATTGCTTAAGAAAGATGCTCCTTTTGTTTGGACCTTCCGTCAAGAAAAAGCATTCCAAACTCTAAAAGAAAAGTTAACATCTGCTCCAATTTTGAAATTCCCAGATTTTTCTAAGCCCTTCTATCTAACAACTGATGCTAGTTCAATTGGCATAGGTGCCGTACTAGCTCAGAAGACTGATGGCAAGTACAACGCAGTTGCATTTGCTAGCCAAGTCCTTACGAAGGCTGAACGTAATTATACAGTAACGGAGCAAGAAGCTTTAGCTATAGTATGGTCTTTAAAGCACTTCCGAGACATTATTTACCAGTACCCTGTTCATGTCTTGACAGACCATGCACCACTGATACCTTTATTCCAGAACAAACAGCCTACTGGAAGGTTAGCCAGATGGACCTTGACTATCCAAGAGTTCAATCCCACTTTTGAACATTTACCTGGCAAGTCGAATGTAGTCGCAGATGCTTTATCGTGACACGTTAGTGTAGTTACTGCAGATCCTCCATTTACTGTCGAGGATGTCAAAAATGCCCAAAGAACAGATCCCATGTGGTCTGGTGTGATTCGATTCCTGCTCCAGGAAGATCTTATTCTTACTGTGAAGCCACCAGCACCCATTAGTGACTTTGTAATGAGCCAAGAATTACTGTATCGAAGAGCCGAGTTGGGTACTCCAAGCAGAAGAGTTTACCAGTTAGTAATTCCACAGTCACTAGTGAATGTAGCTCTACAGCTAGTTCATGATGCATCAGGTGTTGCACACCCTGGTATGGATCGTTCTGTGAAACAAGCCAGAATGAAATACTTTTGGCCATGTATGGCAACTGACATTTCCGAGTATGTTAAGAAATGTAGTGTCTGTTTGCAACATAAAGGAAATGTCAATGGTCCTAATCCAATCCAAGTGTACCCAACCACTAGCGAACCGTGGGAAAGAGTTGCCCTTGATTTGTTAACCAATTTTAAATGTTCCCTCCAAGGTAACAAACATCTGTGTGTTATGGTAGCCCATTTCACCAGATATTGTGAGTTAGTTCCTATTGCAGATAAGACTGCAGAGACAGTAGCTAAAGCGTTTTAAGAATGCATTATCTGCAGGCATACCACCCCTAAGTCCTTAGTAACAGATAATGGAGGTGAATTCTGTAATGAGATTCTTGAAAATTTGTGCACCTTTATACAAGATCTCTAAATCCACCATTGTTCCTCATCATCCTGCCAGCAATGGGTTAGCCGAAAGAACCAATAAGAAAGTACTTGATGTCCTGAGAGCCACTATCAACCCCAATAGTGAAACTTAGGATGAAGTCATACCAGATGTCCAATGTGCCATAAATTCTGCTTACAATGCTTCCATAGGTGATACTCCACATTATGCATTGTATGGTGTAGACAAGCGTTTACCCTATGAGTTGTTATATTCCACTCCGAAACCTAATTACAACCCTGATGATTTCGTAGCAACTCGTACCAGCATGGCTCAAAGTGTTTTTAGAAGAATCCGTGAAACACTTCACAAATCAACAGCAGAATTTACTAGAGTAACTAATAAGATAAGATAAGATAAGATAAGATTTCGTTCGGATTTTTAACCCCGGAGGGTTAGCCACCCAGGATAACCCAAGAAAGTTATCGAGGACTAACTTATTTCCATTGAATCTTGTAATGCGACCCACACCAGTCGACTATAGCTGCTAGTGAACAGGACAATAGGTGTAAGCGTGTCAATTTCCACCCGCCGGGAATCGAAAAGCGGGAGCTTTAGCCACCAGACCACCGTGCTAAAGTAGGTTCAAGAGTAATGCTGACAAATTTCAACAAAACATCCGAAATGCCTAAGCTCGATCAAAAGTTGGTCGGACCTTATCAAGTTGTAGAACATATCTCTGGTAATAAGTATAAGGTTAGAGAAATTAGTACTGGTAAGTACAAAGAATCACATTTAGATCATATGAAATTAGTATGCGATGTTGATGATATTGCTACCCAGACTAATGTGACAGATGCTGAAAATCCTCTTGACTCTGTACCCTCTACCTCAAATACTCAGTCAGATAACCAACCTGAATGTCGTTACTCCTTGCATACTCGACAAGTAATGAGAAACCCACAAGTATCTTTTGTAGATACTCATTCAGATCTCCCTCAGTCAAGGCATGTGTTAGCTATTGCAGAGGAATTCAATCCTCCCAGAGATGATAACCATTCTGCATATGTAAACCTCACCCTCGCAGAATTGGGTTTAAATGTACATAGTCTGTATAACTAGATGTCCGAGATGAAGTAAACTGTCAACTGTTTGTTATTAACTGATTAGCTTTTTCAGAATTTTTTTTTTTCGTATTCACGTTCCCTCCGTATTCTGAGAATTTGACAGTAATGATCTGAGTGCGCACCAGATGCCTTTGCTGTTAATTTCACCTTGTATATATATATTTATTCTTCCTCAGAATCTGTAGAGTGCATGAATACAGATCGATCGATCAATTCCATCCATATTGTACAATGATTTGATCTTATAGTTTGTAATGCATTATGTTAAAAGTGATTACGTTAACACCCATTACGTAAAACTCATTTTGTTTACATCCATTATGATACCATCCATTAATTCTAAGTTATATATGAATTTGTTATTGTATAGAATCAGCCCAGAACCGCCTGCCTGTTCAGCCTATAGATAGTAGCGTATGTCGAGACGACATACGTAACATGACCGAGCTGTCAGCATAATTGCTGATCCCTGTGTTATATAGCATAGCATATAGTATCATCCATGTGCTTTAGATAGGAGATCCCTTTTAGGCCTGTGACTGTTGTGTGACGTCACGGGATGCGCATGTGCACGTTCGTACCTCTGCCCTGGTCTCAGATGGCGTGTAGACCTAGACAGGCGAAGACAGGCAGAGGTTGGGCTTCACATTCATCATCACAGTCTGACAATATATGTTACCATCCAACAAGTGTGTCTACCTTCAACCCTCGATATCTCCATTAAGAACCCCTACGATACCAGCTGCTTTACCCCCTTTCATTCTACGTAATGCCTCACGTACCACCACCACACTTACATTCTGCTCTTCTTCACTCCTAAAAGATGGTATACCTCCCAGGCCAGTGCATGAAATTACCGCCTCCCTTTCTTCCTCAACATTTAAAAGTTCCTCAAAATATTCTCGCCATCTACCTAATACCTCCCTCTCCCCATCTACTAACTCCCCTACTCTGTTTTTAACTGACAAATCCATACTTTCCCTAGGCTTTCTTAACTTGTTTAACTCACTCCAATAATAATATGTGTGTATGCTCACTTACTTGTGGCTGCAGGGGTCGATTCATAGCTCCTGGCTCTGCCCCTTCGCTGGTCGCTTCTCGGTCTACTCTTCTCCTTTTCCATGACCTTTATCGAACCTCTTCTTAAAGCTATGTGTGTGTATTCACCTAATAGTGGTTACAGGGGTCTAGTCATAGCTCGGTATTATACTCCGAGATCCTTTTCCTTGAATGAGGTTTGCAGTCTTTGGCCCCCTAGCGGTCTTCTTTGCCCTTCCTCAATCTTCATGACTTTGCACTTGGTTGGGTTAAACTTCAGGAGGAGCCAGTTGCTGGACCAGGCTTGCAGCCTGTCCAGATCCCTTTGTAGTCTTGCCTGATCCTCATCCGACTGAATTCTCCTCATTAGCTTCACATAGTCTGCAAACAAGGACACTTCTGAATCTATTCCTTTCGTCACACAGCCAACACTTACACAAGGCACAACCATCAGCCATCATTTACATAAGACAGCCAGCACACACACAAGACGCAACCATCATTTACACAAGACAACCACCAGCCAGCACCTACACAAGACACAGCCATCAGCCAGCACCTACACAAGACACAGCCATCAGCCAGCACCTACACAAGACACAGCCATCACCTACACAATACACAGCCATCACCTAGACAATACACAGCTATCAGCTAGCACCTACACAAGACACAGTCATCACCTACACAAGACACAGCCATCAGCCAGCACCTGCACATGCAAGGGGAGAGGATCATAACCATTAAGGGGTCATACAAGATACCATGAGTGCCTTAGTAACACTGGTTATGCTATCCTGGAGACCTCACCAGACCAAGCCAGAGAACACACACTACTAGAGGACAGGGAGGGATGGCAAGAGGAGGGTGGCACGGGGAAGGATGGCAAGGGGAAGGATGGCAAAAGAAAGGAAAGAGGAAGGAAAGCAAGGAAAGAAGGATGCCAGGAGTAAATAAGGAGGCCATGAAGGAAGGCAAGGAACGAAGGATGTCAGAAGAAAGAGGAGACCAGGTAGGGATGTCAGGTAGAAGGGCGGAAAGCAAGAACGGAGGAAAGAAATAAGAGACGTCAGGAGGATGGGGGAGTGGGAAGGGAAGAAGGAACGACAGGAGAGAGACGGTCGCCAGAGGTTACAGAGTGGCCCTGTCCTCAGTATGCATAGAATCGTCTCAGAATCGTTCTGTGGCATGAGAAAACCCAGACACTCACGTCCAGCCCAGCTCAACCAAGGGATGACCCATGATAAAACGACGTGTGCATGAACTCTGCGAGTTGTGAGTACACTGATTTGTACTGACTTTACAGCATCATTAGTTCTCACATTAGAGCGAGGGCATTCGAGTCTCAGATGCTTGTTGTAGCATTCAACCATCCCCTCAAGAAGCTATACCTGCAACAGGTGATTAACACCGAGGTACCTACTTATGGCTTGGTGAATAGAGATAGCGGAAGTAAGAAGACTTCTCAATAAATTCACCCTGCACGTCTGAGAAAGGACATTGACGATGCTTGATGAGAGAAGACACTGAACATACTTGATGAGAGAGGACACTGACCGTGCTGGATGAGAGAGGACACTCCCCATGCTGGATGAGAGAGGACACTCACCATGCTGGATGAGGAAGGACACTGACCGTGCTGGATGAGAGACGACACTCACCATACTGGATGAGAGAGGACACTGACCGTGTTGGATGAGAGAGGACACTGACCATGCTGGATGAGAGAGGACACTGACCGTGCTGGATGAAATAGGACACTGACCGTGCTGGATGAGAGAGGACACTGACCATGCTGGATGAGAGAGGACACTGACCGTGCTGGATGAGAGGACAATGACCATGCTGGATGAGAGAGGGCACTGACCATGCTGAATGAGAGAAGACACTGACCGTGCTGGATGAGAGAGGACACTGACTGTGCTGGATGAGAGAGGACACTGACCGTGCTGGATGAGAGAGGACACTCACCATGCTGAATGAGAGAGGACACTGACCGTGCTGGATGAGAGAGGACACTCCCCATGCTGGATGAGAGAGGACACTGACAGTGCTGGATGAGAGAGGACACTGACCGTGCTGAATGAGAGAGGACACTGACCGTGCTGGATGAGGAAGGACACTGACCGTGCTGGATGAGAGAGGACACTGACAGTGCTGGATGAGAGAGGACACTCCCCATGCTGGATGAGGAAGGACACTGACCGTGCTGGATGAGAGAGGACACTGACCGTGCTGAATGAGAGAGGACACTGACCGTGCTGGATGAGAGAGGACACTGACCGTGCTGGATGAAATAGGATACTGACCGTGCTGGATGAGAGAGGACACTGACCATGCTGGATGAGAGAGAACACTGACCGTGCTGGATAAGAGAGGACACTGACCATGCTGGATAAGAGAGGACACTGACAGTGTTGGATGAGAGAGGACACTGACCATGCTCGATGAGAGAGGACACTGACCATGCTGGATGAAAGAGGACACTGACCGTGCTGAATGAAAGAGGACACTGACCGTGCTGGATGAGAGAGGACACTGACCATGCTGGATGAGGAAGAACACTGACCGTGCTGGATGAGAGAGGACACTGACCGTGCTGGATGAGAGAGGACACTGACCATGCTGGATGAGAGAGGACACTGACCGTGCTGGATGAAATAGGACACTGACCGTGCTGGATGAGAAGACAGTGACCGTGCTGGATGAGAGAGGACACTGACCATGCTGGATGAGAGAGGACACTGACTGTGCTGGATGAAATAGGACACTCACTATGCTGGATGAGGGAGGACACTGGCCGTGCTGGATGAGAGAGGACACTGACCATGCTGGATGAGAGAGGACACTGACCGTGCTGGATGAAATAGGACACTCACTATGCTGGATGAGGGAGGACACTGGCCGTGCTGGATGAGAGAGGACACTGACCATGCTGGATGAGAGAGGACATTGACCGTGCTGGATGAGAGAGGACACTGACCATGCTGGATGAGAGAGGACACTGACCGTGCTGGATGAGAGAGGACACTGACCGTGCTGAATGAGAGAGGACACTGACCGTGCTGGATGAGAGAGGACACTGACCATGCTGGATGAGAGAGGACACTGACTGTGCTGGATGAGAGAGGACACTGACCATGATGGATGAGAGAGGACACTGACCGTGCTGGATGAGAGAGGACACTGACCGTGCTGGATGAAAGAATACTGACCATGCTAGATGAGAGAGGACACTGACCGTGCTGGATGAAAGAGGATACTGACCATGCTAGATGAGAGAGGACACTGACCGTGCTGGATGAGAGAGGATACTGACCATGCTAGATGAGAAAGGACACTGACCGTGCTGGATGAAAGATACTGAGCATGCTAGATGAGAGAGGACACTGACCGTGCTGGATGAAAGAGGATACTGACCGTGCTGGATGAGAGAGGACACTGACCGTACTGGATGAGAGAGGACACTGACTGTGCTGGATGAGAGAGGACACTGACCGTGCTGGATGAAAGAGGATACTGACCATGCTAGATGAGATAGGACACTGACCGTGCTGGATGAAAGAGGATACTGACCATGCTAGATGAGAGGACACTGACCGTGATAGATGAGAGAGGATACTGACCGTGCTGGATGAGAGAGGACACTGACCGTGCTGGATGAAAGAGGATACTGACCATGCTAGATGAGATAGGACACTGACCGTGCTGGATGAAAGAGGATACTGACCATGCTAGATGAGAGGACACTGACCGTGCTGGATGAGAGAGGGCACTGACCGTGCTGAATGAGAGAGGACACTGACCGTGCTGGATGAGAGAGGACACTGACCGTGCTGGATGAGAGAGGGCACTGACCGTGCTGGATGAAATAGGACACTGACCGTGCTGGATGAGAGAGGACACTGACCATGCTGGATGAGAGAGGACACTGACCGTGCTGGATGAGAGAGGACACTGACCGTGCTGGATGAAAGAGGATACTGACCGTGCTGGATGAAAGAGGATACTGACCATGCTGGATGAAAGAGGATACTGACCGTGCTGGATGAAAGTGGATACTGACCATGCTGGATGAAAGAGGATACTGACCGTGCTGGATGAAAGAGGACACTGACTGTGCTGGATGAGAGAGGACACTGACCGTGCTGGATGAGAGGATACTGACCGTGCTGGATGAAAGAGGATACTGACCGTGCTGGATGAAAGAGGATACTGACCATGCTGGATGAAAGAGGATACTGACCATGCTGGATGAAATAGGACACTGACCATGCTAGATGAGAGAGGACACTGACCATGCTCAGCGATGTCTCCTGCAGTGTAGAGTTGAGATCCAAGGAAGGAGTCAGCATCAAGGAAGCACTGCACAGCCATCCCGAGGTCTATGAAGGCCACGAACGCGATCCACCCACGCAGCGCATAGATCACCTGCAACACACCACACGACAACACTAACTCCACACTCTTTAGCCTTGTGTTACACTCCTCACTTGTAGCACTTTTTAACCAGCACTATCTAGTCTTGTGTTACATTCCTCACATGTAATACCGTTTTATCAGCTCTAGCTCTTGTGTTACACTCACTTGTAACACTGTTTTACCAACAATGTTTACCTCTTGTGTTACGATCCTCACCTACTTTATCCAGGCATTGTAAATCCCCTACGGATTTAGCACTCACTCAACCATAGAATAATAACAACAGTGCGTCAGTATTTTCGTATAGCGAAAAGAAGATTTATCCTCCACCATTCCTTGCGTTGATTCGCATGGGTTTAGCGCTTCACAATAGAGGATCCACCAGGTTGTTGGAGACATACGGATGGTGGCCCGAGTCTGGGGTACATGCGAGGCAAGGACTGAACAGCCATACCTGGACTATACCTGGAGTGAGTTCCGGGGGTCAACGCCCCCGCGGCCCGGCCTAAGACCAGGCCTCATGGTGGATCAGGGCCTGGTCAACCAGGCTTTTACTGTTGGTCGCACGCAACCCGACGTACGAACCACAGCCCGGCTGGTCAGGTACTGACTTTAGGTGCCTGTCCAGTGCCTGCTTGAAGACAGCCAGGGGTCTATTGGTAATCTCCCTTATGTATGCTGGGAGGCAGTTGAACAGTCCTGGGCCCCTGACACTTATTGTGTTGTCTCTTATTTTGCTAGTGGCTCCCCTGCTTTTCACTGGGGGATATTTTAGTTAAATTTGCTATCTGTTTTGTGTATATAATCCAAGAACTGCCACGGTGGTCCATGGACCCCCAGAACCTAGCTTAAGGGTCCATGGGCCCCCGGAACCTAGCTTAGGGGTCCACGGGCCCCCTGAGCTTAGCTCAGTGGCCCGTGGACTCCAGGTTAGAGACCTTTATTAATGTGTATAATATAAATGATAATTTATGTATAATATCCTATGTAAATAAGTATTGCCAGACTGTATTTATATAAATCAGCGGGAGGAGAGGAGGAAGAGAAGCAGAGGAGGAAGAGAAGCAGAGGAGGAAGAGAAGCAGAGGAGGAAGAGAAGCAGAGGAGGAAGAGAAGCAGAGGAGGAAGAGAAGCAGAGGAAGAAGGGAAGCAGAGGAGGAAGAGAATTAAAAAGATGAAGAGCTGAATTAGTGGAGAAGAGAGAGGAGAGTAAAAAGACAAGGAAAAGGTGTGTATAACCGAGAGAACAAGAGAAGAGAGAGAGAGAGAGAGAGAGAGAGAGAGAGAGAGAGAGAGAGAGAGAGAGAGAGAGAGAGAGAGAGAGAGAGAGAGAGAGAGAGAGAGAGACTAGAAGGTTGGTTCAATAAGGAGAGGGCATTTAATGGCTCAGTATTAATGATTATGAGAGCAATAACCTACAGGCCGTGTAAGACCACACCATGTTCTACCACCATTACTACAACTACCACCATCAGTACAATTGTCATCACTACAACTACCGCCATTACTACATTACCACAATCTTTAGAATTACCATCACCACAACTAATACCATTACTACAGTTCCTCCATCAATACAACTACCATCATGTAGCAGAAGACATGGCAGACACTAAGATGTAGTTGCTACTGGCTGCCATCTATCATTCGTACCACTATCATTCCTACAATTAGCACCATCAATACAACCGTCACTACAACTATCATCCCCACAACTATCACCATCTCTAGAACTGCCCTCACAATCACTACGACTACTAGTGCTAACACAACCAAAACCACCAAGGCAACAACAACTACTACTATCATCACCATCCACGCCCCCAACCACCATCACCCGCAACTCAATCTCGTTTCTTTTGTTTTTATTTGTTCAGACTGAAACTCGCGCCAAAATGGAGAGATTCCCGCGTAAAGTTACATGCGGGAAAGAGCGGGAAATAATGTAAACAATGTATGACGTCAGTTCCCGCCAAGTATGAAAAGCACATCCAGAATTCCCAGCGGAGGCAGGAGAAAGATGTTTATGGAGAATAGTGATAAACAGGACTAAGGAAAGTAGGAAGAGAGATAATAGCACAGCGAGAGACATGCGAGTAGTGTGAGATAAGGTGACTGATATGATAATAACATAATAATTGAACACGAAAAGTTAAGGTTGATATTTTTATGGTAGTAAATAAATATATTTTTTAACAAAATTACTAGTCAGCAGGGTAAATAATTTCAGTAAATTATCTGAACACTTGCCAGGGAGAATAAGATATTGTTTTTAAGTTCACGAGGAAGCGCTAAACTCGTAAAGGTCATACAGCGCCTGAGAAATGGGAGGTAACTAAGTTTGCTCCTGGGAGAGGGATAGTAGCTCTAATTCCTTGGATTAAGAGCTCTTCAAAAGCATCAAAGCACTCTTGATGGAAGAATAACAGACGGCTTGTAAAGATCGGAAACGAAAAAAATCCCTTTTGAGACAGACTCATGAAGGTGTACCTTGATGCTGATGGAGGGCTCTTGATACAGAGTTAGAAGTACCCCCCTCCCATGGAATACATAAGATAACAGAGAACTTGGAAGTTCTGATGAGGCTATCTGCTGAGAACTATCCACTGTCTAGATTAAGGAGTATTTGTATCATTTATGAGTGAGTAAAGGACAGAAGAGCAGGAGGCTTTACCTCTGGCGCTCTACGACCCCCAGATGATTTTGTGCTTTCAAATATAATGATAATAATTTGAGAGACAGGAAGCCTGCAGACGAATACTTTAGCTTTGTGTTGACTTTTAAATGTAAAGACCTGGGGATCAGCAGTTATCATAGTGTGGTGAAGCAAGAGATCTTGCTAACTTGTTCACCAGGGTTAGTCGTGGTCTTGCTCCAGATCCTCCCTGATCCTACTTCATCGTAGCTTGATCCTTTCTGGTACTTCCCCTTGCCTCCGGAATCCTAAATACGACCCACTAATGCTCCCTGTTTCACTTCTCAACAACATTCACCTTTTCTTTTTCGCTATTTCATCTTCACTCTGTGTTCTTTTCCTCCTTTTTTTTCTACACAGATCATTTACAGGCTTAGGGCTATTATCCCACCTCAGCTCATGTCAATGCCAAGCCCTATTTAAGGAATACGACCTCCCTTCCTCAGAGTGCCACCCATAACATGTACCTAGTTACTGTGCTGAAGGCAAAGGTGCAGATCAAGCTTTGATTATGACACTGTTTCGTTCTATATACACCTGTATTAAATCAATAAGAAAGCTCTACTACAGAGAAAAATGTTAGTCAGAAGAGGAGGCGAGTTGGAAGGTTGGAAAGCAGGAGAGGGGAAGGGTAAAAATGGGAGAATAGAGGGAGGGTAGAAGAGCAAGAGGGTATGAGAGTAGGACGGGAAGGAGAGCAGGACCTCAAAGCTAGAGACAGACGGCTCTGGGGGAAACAATGGGATGTGTTCCCTCGTAAGAAACGGGTCACTGACGTCTTTCAATGGCTGTACCTCTCCTTTACCCAAACTCCCGGGAGGCACACCATTACATATCTATCTTTTATCCGGACTCCAGAGAGCCACACTCCTACACACCTCTCCTTCATCCGGACCCTGGAGACACTCAAATACACCTCTAGTTTATTCAGACCCATGAGTGGCACAAATTTACACAACTCTCAATCAGACCTCTGTAAGTCTCAAACCAGACCTCTGTAAGTCTCAGACCTGACCTCTGTAAGTCTCAGACCAGACCTCTGTAAGTCTCAGACCTGATCTTTGTCTCAGACCAGGCTTCTGTAAGTCTCAGACCAGACTTCTGTAAGTCTCAGACCAGACCTCTGTAAATCTCAGACCAGACTTCTGTAAGTCTCAGACCAGACCTCTGTAAGTCTCAGACCAGACCTCTGTAAGTCTCAGACCAGACCTCTGTAAGTCTCAGACCAGACCTCTGTAAGTCTCAGACCAGACTTCTGTAAGTCACAGACCAGATTTCTGTAAGTCTCAGACCAGACCTCTGTGTCTCAGACCAGACCTCTGTAAGTCTCAGACCAGACCTCTGTGTCTCAGACCAGACCTCTGTAAGTCTCAAACCAGACTTCTGTAAGTCTCAGACCAGACCTCTGTATCTCAGACCAGACCTCTGTAAGTCTCAGAACAGACTTCTGTAAGTCTCAGTCCAGACCTCTGTGTCTCAGACCAGACCTCTGTATCTCAGACCAGACCTCTGTAAGTCTCAGACCAGACTTCTGTAAGTCTCAGACCAGACTTCTGTAAGTCTCAGACCAGACTTCTGTAAGTCTCAGACCAGACCTCTGTATCTCAGACCAGACCTCTGTAAGTCTCAGAACAGACTTCTGTAAGTCTCAGTCCAGACTTCTGTAAGTCTCAGACCAGACTTCTGTAAGTCTCAGACCAGACTTCTGTAAGTCTCAGACCAGACCTCTGTATCTCAGACCAGACCTCTGTAAGTCTCAGAACAGACTTCTGTAAGTCTCAGACCAGACTTCTGTAAGTCTCAGACCAGACCTCTGTAAGTCTCAGACCAGACCTCTGTAAGTCTCAGACCAGACCTCTGTAAGTCTCAGACCAGACCTCTGTAAGTCTCAGACCAGACCTCTGTAAGTCTCAGACCAGACCTCTGTATCTCAGACCAGACCTCTGTAAGTCTCAGAACAGACTTCTGTAAGTCTCAGACCAGACTTCTGTAAGTCTCAGACCAGACCTCTGTATCTCAGACCAGACCTCTGTAAGTCTCAGAACAGACTTCTGTAAGTCTCAGACCAGACTTCTGTAAGTCTCAGACCAGACCTCTGTAAGTCTCAGACCAGACCTCTGTAAGTCTCAGACCAGACCTCTGTAAGTCTCAGACCAGACCTCTGTAAGTCTCAGACCAGACCTCTGTAAGTCTCAGACCAGACCTCTGTATCTCAGACCAGACCTCTGTAAGTCTCAGAACAGACTTCTGTAAGTCTCAGACCAGACTTCTGTAAGTCTCAGACCAGACCTCTGTATCTCAGACCAGACCTCTGTAAGTCTCAGAACAGACTTCTGTAAGTCTCAGACCAGACTTCTGTAAGTCTCAGACCAGACCTCTGTATCTCAGACCAGACCTCTGTAAGTCTCAGACCAGACCTCTGTAAGTCTCAGACCAGACCTCTGTAAGTCTCAGACCAGACCTCTGTAAGTCTCAGACCAGACCTCTGTATCTCAGACCAGACCTCTGTAAGTCTCAGAACAGACTTCTGTAAGTCTCAGACCAGACTTCTGTAAGTCTCAGACCAGACCTCTGTATCTCAGACCAGACCTCTGTAAGTCTCAGAACAGACTTCTGTAAGTCTCAGACCAGACTTCTGTAAGTCTCAGACCAGACCTCTGTATCTCAGACCAGACCTCTGTAAGTCTCAGAACAGACTTCTGTAAGTCTCAGACCAGACTTCTGTAAGTCTCAGACCAGACCTCTGTAAGTCTCAGACCAGACCTCTGTAAGTCTCAGACCAGACCTCTGTAAGTCTCAGACCAGACCTCTGTAAGTCTCAGACCAGACCTCTGTAAGTCTCAGACCAGACCTCTGTATCTCAGACCAGACCTCTGTAAGTCTCAGAACAGACTTCTGTAAGTCTCAGACCAGACTTCTGTAAGTCTCAGACCAGACCTCTGTAAGTCTCAGACCAGACCTCTGTAAGTCTCAGACCAGACCTCTGTATCTCAGACCAGACCTCTGTAAGTCTCAGAACAGACTTCTGTAAGTCTCAGAACAGACTTCTGTAAGTCTCAGACCAGACTTCTGTAAGTCTCAGACCAGACCTCTGTAAGTCTCAGACCAGACCTCTGTAAGTCTCAGACCAGACCTCTGTATCTCAGACCAGACCTCTGTAAGTCTCAGAACAGACTTCTGTAAGTCTCAGACCAGACTTCTGTAAGTCTCAGACCAGACCTCTGTATCTCAGACCAGACCTCTGTAAGTCTCAGAACAGACTTCTGTAAGTCTCAGACCAGACCTCTGTAAGTCTCAGACCTGGGATATCTGTCTCTCAGTTGTTTAAAACTCATCAGATAGACCTCTGAGACATGTAAAACATCTGAGAAGAAATAACACGTGCGGTAAAACTCAACGTCCCGTTCTGTATATAAGTTTATCAGTACGAGGGAATTTGAAACTACACATTTCAGAATTAAAAACAATTGGGAAACACAACTGGAAAATAAAGTACATACTGTAAGCGTATTTATTTTTCCTCCAACGGAAATATCTATTTAATAAGCACCAGAAATTCAAACCACTGAATATATATATTAAAAAATACGTACATTGTATCGCTTGATTTCTGCAACATTGTATATCATTTACTGCAACAGTTAAGTTCTCCTGCAAGTCAAGAATACTTAAGTGTCAACGTGTACACCACAAGTCAAGAATACTTAAGTGTCAACGTGTACACCACAAGTCAAGAATACTTAAGTGTCAACGTGTACACCACAAGTCAAGAATACTTAAGTGTCAACGTGTACACCACAAGTCAAGAATACTTAAGTGTCAACGTGTACACCACAAGTCAAGAATACTTAAGTGTCAACGTGTACACCACAAGTCAAGAATACTTAAGTGTCAACGTGTACACCACAAGTCAAGAATACTTAAGTGTCAACGTGTACACCACAAGTCAAGAATACTTAAGTGTCAACGTGTACACCACAAGTCAAGAATACTTAAGTGTCAACGTGTACACCACAAGTCAAGAATACTTAAGTGTCAACGTGTACACCACAAGTCAAGAATACTTAAGTGTCAACGTGTACACCACAAGTCAAGAATACTTAAGTGTCAACGTGTACACCACAAGTCAAGAATACTTAAGTGTCAACGTGTACACCACAAGTCAAGAATACTTAAGTGTCAACGTGTACACCACAAGTCAAGAATACTTAAGTGTCAACGTGTACACCACAAGTCAAGAATACTTAAGTGTCAACGTGTACACCACAAGTCAAGAATACATAAGTGTCAACGTGTACACCACAAGTCAAGAATACTTAAGTGTCAACGTGTACACCACAAGTCAAGAATACTTAAGTGTCAACGTGTACACCACAAGTCAAGAATACTTAAGTGTCAACGTGTACACCACAAGTCAAGAATACTTAAGTGTCAACGTGTACACCACAAGTCAAGAATACTTAAGTGTCAACGTGTACACCACAAGTCAAGAATACTTAAGTGTCAACATGTACACCACAAGTCAAGAATACTTAAGTGTCAACGTGTACACCACAAGTCAAGAATACTTAAGTGTCAACGTGTACACCACAAGTCAAGAATACATAAGTGTCAACGTGTACACCACAAGTCAAGAATACTTAAGTGTCAACGTGTACACCACAAGTCAAGAATACTTAAGTGTCAACGTGTACACCACAAGTCAAGAATACTTAAGTCAACGTGTACACCACAAGTCAAGAATATATTAACCGCTAGTTCATTGTTTAAGATAAGTTCTTAGCGTATATACACCGAGACTCACACCTCCCCGTGTATATACACCCAGAGACTCACACCTCCCCGTATATATACACCCAGAGACTCACACCTCCCCGTGTATATACACAATTGCATTCTTTAATTAATTACATTAACAAGAATGTTAACTCTGAGTCTCAGAGAACGGATCAAGAGCTCACAGGTGAGGCACAACACTCAAGCATATCTTAGATACTAACATAGTCTTCAGGTCAGGTGTTAGACTTTATGGTCTATCAACCGGCAGCCATTAAGCCAGCAATATTTCTGGCTTTTAGTCTTACGGTATATACTTTTTTTTACAATTTACTCAAAGATTAAACACTCGTCTAATATAAGCTAAAATGCTGGTGCATCAAATAATAATAATAATAATAATAATAATAATAATAATAATAATAATAATAATAATAATCTTCATTCCTACAAATACATGTACAACGTATACAGACAATAACTGACATCAATGACATACTATAAAGATTAATTTTGACCCCAGAATGCGACCCACACCAGTCGACTAACACCTAGGTACCTATTACTGGAAGGTGAACATGGACAGCAGGTACCTTAAGGAAACACGTCCCTAATGTTTCCACCCGTACCGGGGATCAAACCGCAGACCACAGTGTGTGAGCTGAGTGTGCTAGCACCTGTCAATGAGAGGATATAATTCACATGGAGACAGAAACAAGAAAGTTTGCATATATCAACTTCTATCTAGGGATAAGTATCTGCTGTAGAGGACTTCGGTTAGGAGTCAAAATATACAAACCTTATTTTGTATTCTGTCTTCACGTAGGTTGTATCTTGCGGAACAAGATACAGAACTCTCAGCATATTCAGGCAAGCCCCGCTTTACAGCGCTTCACTTTATGGTGTTTCGCAAATTCAGCGGTTTTAAATTATACCCATTATTCATTTATTCAGATTTTCTACAGTAATATTCATCACTCACTATAAGCTCAGGATGAAACTATTTTAATAAGTAATGTGTGTACTGTATATGCATTTTTTTCGGCCTAGCTATATTGCTCACTTAATATTTGATAGTGTAAACATGTTAACAGGCTTTTATATGCACTTGAAAGGGGAAAATAAGACTGTTTCACTTTACAGCGATTTCTGCTTTACAGCAGTAATTCAGAACCTAACTTGCTGTATAAGCGGGGCCCACCTGTATAGCAGCATCACTCATTAAAATTATTTGGTTAGGTTTATCACCGACTTAATGAACGAGAATTATTAAGGTCACACAATCCACCTATATACTAATATGACCCTTGTGGGTTTAGCACTTAGTTATGATTGTAATAATAATAATACACTGATATCAAAGAAACTCAGTATATACACACATTGAGAAATGCCCAGTTTAGTGCATACAAACTGAAATAGGAGGGGTGTTAATGTTGCAGTTTAAAAACTGTAGTGTAAAGCACTCTTCTGGCAAGACAGTGATGGAGGGAATGATGGTGAAAGTTTTTCTTTTTCGGGCCACCCTGCCTTGGTGGGAATCGGCCAGTGTGTTAATAAAAAAAAAATAATAATAAAAACGGAAATATATCAATGATAAATGCACAGTTGCCTTTTACACAATACCTGTATATGAAGACTGAAGTAACACAACCAAGTACATAAATATTCTAAATTAAATAAATTCCCAGACACTGATGCCACACCAGGAGGAAGACAACAGTAAAGCATCAGGTAATCAGGATGAAGGAGGAAGGAGGAGAGCTCACAAGGAATGAACAGGAAGTCTGTGTAGAGCTCAGCAAGAAATTTAGGGGTGTATTCTCAGAAAAAAAACAGAAAAACTACCAGCAAATTGAAGCAGTTGCACACCAGAGAGCACTAGGCACAATACATACAACAGGGGAAGAGGTGAAAAAGCATTGTGTGAGCTTGATACCTCGAAGACAGTGGGACCAAATAATATCTCTCTGGGTCCTGACAGAGCAGGGGATACTGTGTGTGCCACTTGCAACAATTTTCAACAAATCATTCAACACAGGGCAACTGCCGGAGTGGAAGACAACTAATGTAGTCCCAACTTTTAAGGAGACAGACTGGTAGCGTTAAACTACAGACGATAAAAGGTTAAGGAGAAGATTATCAGGGGTTTTGGAGAACCTAGAAATTAGTGGGTTCGTCAATGACCGCCAGCATTGCTAAAAAGATGGTAAATCATGTCTCACAAACCTACTAAAGTTCTGCGACAAAGTAACAGAAGGTAGGAGAGGAATGGGTAGATAAGGGATGAAGTCAGAGATATCGCTGTTCGCAGATATGAAACCAAAGAGAATACAAGCAAATGAGGATCAGGAACCCTTACGAATGGATCTGGACAGGCTGCAGGTCTGGTCTGACAAGTGGCTACAGGAATTTAACCCCAGCAAGTGCAAAGTTTTGTAGTTTGGGGAAGGGCAAAGAACTCAGACGAAGTAACAAAAAAGGCACAATACCGTGACTGGAACGATACACAAATAACCCGCACGTAAAAGAGAGTGTGACTGTGTCAATGGTCCAAGTCGGACCGAAACGTCGTCGTAAGCTTCTCTCTTTTATGTGCGGGTTATTTGTGTACTCAGACGAAGTACAGGCTCAGGAGGCAAAGGCTTTAAACCTCACTCAAGCACCTTGGGGTGAGTATTGTACCGAACATATCTCCTGAGGCGCACATCAACCGAGTAACTGCTGCAGCAAATGTCCGTCTGGCAAACCAAGAGACTAGCTTTTAGAAATCTAAGTAAGAAATCATTCAAGACACGGTATACAGTGCGTCAGGCCCATATCTGAGTATGCAGCAGCATTATGGAACCCACACCTGGTCAAGCACGTCAAGAAATTGGAGAAAGCGCAGAAGTTTGTAGCAGGACTAGTACCGGAGCCAAGGGGTATGTCCTATGAGGAGAGATTAGGTAACAACCTGATGACACGAAGGGAATGAAGGATTAGGGGTGGTATGATAACTAACAAAATACTGAGGAGTTGATAGGGTGGACAAGTATAGATTGCTTGATAGACGGAAACAGGAACACGAGGGCACAGCTGGAAGTTGAAAACGCAATCACAGGGAGTTTAGGAAATATTTCTTCAGTCATAGTAAAGAAGTGGAACGACCTAGAGAATGAAGTGGGAGACGCAGGATCCAACTATAGCTTTAAGAAGAGGTACGACAAGGCTCTCGAAGCCAGGAGTAAACCTAGTAGCGACAAACGAAGAGGCAGGGCTAGGAGCCGAGATTCGAATCTTTTAACTGCATACAGGTGAGTGAGTACATATGCACACGTACACACACACACACACACGCGCACAAACACACACACACACACACACACACACACACACACACACACACACACACACACACACACACACACACACACACACACACACACACACACACACACACACCTGAATAAACGAGAGTAACACAAAGGGATGAGACATCAGAATGGGAGAGAGTATTAAGTGAGATTCCACAAGGACTGGTGTTGGAACCGCTACTATTCCTAATATATGTTAACGAACTACCAGAGGGGAATCATTTCTGTGTCAGTATATGCTGATCTAAAACGAATGAGAAGAATAAAAACAGGAGAGAACAGTGATGAACTAGAGAGATCTCAACAGACTGCAGGACTAGTCAAACAAGTGGCTTCCAGAGTGCAATCCAAACAAATATAAGGTCGTGTAATTTGGAGGTGAAAGCAGACCAGACACAGTAGAGCAAGGATGGAGAGAAGTCGAAAATACTAGTGAAAAGTACCTAGGAGTAAATATAACGCCAAACATATCGCCTGAAGTACATAAAAGCTGTATAACGTCAGACGTATTATGCAAGATTAACAGACTTCGGAACAGCATTCGACAACTTGAACACACAATCCTTAAGAACCTTATATAAGTTAGGCCAATCATTGAATACACGGCCCCGGCATGGAGCCCGCACCCGGTCAAGCGCCTGAAGACACTCCAAAGGTTTGCAGCCAGGATAGTACCAGAACAGAAATACACTGAGGAAAGGTTTAATAAAGCAAGCCTGACGACCTTAGAGGAGAGTAGGACAAGGGAGGTCATGGTCACTACCCACAAAATCTTAAGATGAATTGTTAGGGCAGATAGGGATAGACTCAATTAAGAGACCTGGGATAAATGGGACACAGTTGGAAGCTTAACTTGATATTATTATAATTATGGGGGAGCGCTACACCCGTAGGATTATACAGCGAATGTGGTGGGGGTGAAAGGTATTCAGGCTCAATTCAGGGAACCAGAGCACAGATTCAATTCCCTAGACCAAGAGCCCCTCAATAGCGTCAAGGAACCTCCCTTGAAGGAAGCTGAACTTGAGACATGCGGATGTACAGAAGTATTTATTTAGTCACAGTGTAGTTGAAAAACTGAATGACTTGGACAAGGCAAACTCAATACACAGTTTCAATAGTAAATATGATGGAGCCCCATGAGACCAGAAGTCAGTGATGCTCATCCAAGTACTCTAGCTAGGTCTAGGAGGCAGAACCAGGTGCTAGGTCTCAACCTCTGCAAATACAACTCCGAGTACAATTCGTTGAGCACGCACATGGGTGCAAGCAGGAACAACCGAGAATGCAACTTACAATGGATCGAAGAGTACCTAAAGGAAAGAGTGATAATCCGAGGTTTATAAAGTGGGGTTCTATAAAGATCGGTATTGGAACCGGTACTGTTTCTGGTATAGTATGAGAATGATATGCCAATGTATCCCTATTCGTAGACGATTTGAAATTAATGAGAACAAAACCCGACGAGCACAATGAAAGGATACAACTCGACTTGAACAAACTACAGGATTGGCTAAACGAAAAGCTATTGGAATTTGCCGCAGTAAATGCAAGTATATGATAACTGACAAAGGAAAAAGATAAGAAATTAAGTACAGAATCGGGGAACAGAGGCTGCATAAGTGCAGTATCGGAAATATCGTCGCACAAAACCCGAATAACGTATCAGTAAGCATCACTATATACATATCAGGTCCATCTTGGACCTGACATGTCAAGAAACTGAAGACTTCCAAAGTGCAGAGATTTGCAACAAGATTAATCTCGGAACTAAGGTGAATGATTTATGAAGAGAAACTAGAGGAACTGAACCTGACAAGAGGATGGAAGAACCAGGGAAGGCATGATAAGGGCATACAAAATGCTAAGAGGTCTTGATAATAAACCGGGATAAGCTGTTTAAGAGACAGGAAATTGGTATACGAAAGCAGTCACGAATATGTTGACACACAGCCAAGATGTTGACACACAGCCAAGATGTTGACACACAGCCAAGATGTTGACACACAGCCAAGATGTTGACACACAGCCAAGATGTTGACACACAGCCAAGATGTTGACACACAGCCACGGACATGTTGACACAGACAACATACATTGCCACCTCCATCACTCCTTGTAAACAAACCTCTCCTCTCATGGATCCAAATGGAGCAATGCCGAAAACAGTGAAGAAAAGACACACTTGGAGAGCGAGCATTTACTGGGATTTGATAAAGTAATAAAACTTAACGTCCCCCCCCTCCATAAAAAAATCTTGTTCTGCAACATGTGTCACTTGACTCGCCCCTCGTGTCAACATTATCAACACAAGGACAGTCAGGTACCATCAATGTACTACAGTGGCTGGAGAGTACATTCTCACTTTATTTCATCAACACGGTACGCCAGAAACCCGTATACTTTTACACAAACATATTTTTATTGTGACATTCGTGCTTTTCCATATCTAAGTACACTATACACTAAATCTTAGTAAAAAATAACTTATCTGGCCGGGAACGAAGATGTAACGTGTTTCCCTCCCATTTCAATTATTATTATTTTCACGGGAAATCAACAAGCCCGTAGGGAATATACAGCGCCTCAAGTGCCATTTCAAGTAGGTAAACACTGCCATTATCAGGAACTTATTCTCGAAATGTTCTTATTGGCGACCTGGTTGAAACTTGGCCAACACAAATGTCCCGCCGCAACGTGGAGACCAACACTAGGAAGGTTACACCACTCAGCCTCTCCAACTCTCCTTCCCCCTAGTGGTAGTATAAGAAGGTAGTGTGGCTTACTTGATGCACCATGCCACTGTGTCACCTGCCACCGTACGTTGCCACTGACACTGCCGCGTCGTCTGCTGCAGCAGCAACACCAGCCAACAGCAGCAGCAGCAGCAGCAGCAGCAGTAGTGGGGAGGAGGAGGGGGCGCCATTGCCAACGCTGCCAGAGACCTCCCACCACCACCTCCTCCCGGGTCATAACTAATCTCATACTCTTCATTCTCTATATTTAGAACACATCATTCCATTACCTGAAAATCCCTGCAAAGAAATTCCCGATATTTATTATCAATAAGAAGAATAAGGAGGCTGTAAGACAACATGTATAGAGATACTAGGAAAAATCAATAAGAACGCTACCTGCAATTCGGACTATCTTGACTCTTGGTATAATGTAAATGCAAAATTCCCTCCAGTTTCAGTACACATATTTCCATGATGAGGCTGTGCAAATTAACACTATATAAATATTAACATTATACATTGTACTTAAAGATTGCTGATGTGGATATGACGACAGGTGTTTCATTTCTATTATATAGGAAAGCCTTAAACCCGTCGTGAGTATAGTCATGAGCATGGTAGGTACTCGTCTTTGACCGAAGGAAGAGGAAGGTAGCTCCAGCTCTTCAGATCGAGAGCCCTTAGTCAGCATCAAGTCACCTTACTTACTTACTTACCCTTTCCCCTTCCCTTTGAAGGAAACAGGTGGTCAAACGTTTGCAAGTTAGTTCTTTTTAATGATACTAATAATTTGTTTATATATATATATATATATATATATATATATATATATATATATATATATATATATATATATATATATATGTCGTGCCGAATACGTAAAACTGGTCAATTAGCAAGAACTCATTTAAATTTGAGTCCTTTCTGAAATTTTCTCTTATACGTTTAAAGATATATTTTTCTCATTAATGTTAATGTAAAAATTTTTAATTTTGCACCAAAAGAATCTTAGAAAACTTACCTAACCTTATTATAACAAGAGCAATTTATTTTAGCCTAACCCAACTAAATATATTTTAAATACGTTTACAATAATTTAATACTAAACAAACGCAATCAAATATATTTTTAAAATATATTTTTTTCGTTAGGTTCAGAATGATTTTGGCGAAATTATTGCATACACAAATTTTCACTTGTCCTATATGGCAAGATGAGCGTTGCTATTTAAGCCAAGATCGCAAGTTCTGCCTATTCGGCACGACATATATATGTGTATATATATATATATATATATATATATATATATATATATATATATATATATATATATATATATATATATATATATATATATATATATATATATATGATGTCTTGGGTTTAGTTGGAAGAGTTTGTACATCTTTATTTCGTGACTATCCTGATGTACATAACAGTTTAGAAGGTTAGAGTAAGATTTATATTTATCAAACACTCATTACGCAGCATAACTGATACGAAGACAGGCATGTCAACCTAGACCCCACATGGAAGGTCCCGTGATGTCGATGATGAGATCGTGATTCGAGGAATTGTTCCTGTCCTCCATTTCCATAGATCTAACCAAATTACCTCCCATTCCCCAGTCATCCCCACATCAGTCATCCCCACACCAATCATCCCCCACATCAGTCATCCCCCACACCAGCCATCCAATACACCAGTCACTGGTCAAAACAGTCATCCCTCACACAGCCAGAAGTCTGCCTCTGGCATAACATTAACACTCGTTGATTCATATTAATCATCTGTCAGTTTCTTAAACGTTCGTTCAAAAGCTTTTCCTTCTCGAAAAATTAGACTGCAAATTCTGGCCTGTATTCGCACCACCAATTAATGCTGCTTTTTATTCTCTCTCCTACCTCGTTGATTGCGTTTGCGTGACCTAATTCATGTCTGCATAAGGAACTCATAACGATGGTCACCAGATATAAACATGTAAACAGTACATTACCACTGTAACTTGTTCAGCTATCAAAACTTTGCGGGCCGAGTCCCTGGACCCATTATGTGCCACTGTAATCTTTTGACTACCGCCCACAGGATGGGTATGGGGTACATAATGAAGATATCGAATTACCTTGTTGCCGCATGTGTAGGTGCCATTTTTCTTTATTCTTATCCGTTGTGGAAAATTGCATTTATCTGAATGTATGTACATAACAGTAAATGATAACAAAGATAATTATTATTTATCAATGTTACATAGACAAGTAGGAATTTGGGACACCTAGGTCGCAAAAAATGTCCCCCTTCGATACCTACCACTGTCGTAACCACAATTTGCTCTGGACCTATTAATTAAATGAAATATACATACACCAGGAATACTAGTAAATATATAAATTTGTGGACTGTATATTAAAAATAATAAATGGTTATATATATACACAATTACACAACAGAAGGAAAATATATCTTAATATCACTCACCAATTTGACTGGAGATTAATGTGTATCATACTCAGAAAACCTCACTCTAACTAAATCTATGAAAATAATGCTGGCCAGAATTACACACAAATCTAGAGAGCTTATCTGAGGTTCCTGGAGCTGTCTTGTCCAGTCGTCTGATATCTCAAGTTATGCAGGAATGCATGTCCAACAATTTCGCCTCCTATTTGAGAGGTGTCAACACAATTTTAACCTGTGTGTGATGAATGGTTTGAAAAACCGACAAGTTGAAGATTGAGACACTTATGCAGCATATAGGAATCTTTATTCAGGAAACGTTTCGCCACACAGTGGCTTCATCAGTCCTCTTTGTATTGGACTGATGAAGCCACTGTGTGGCGAAACGTTTCCTGAATAAAGATTCCTATATGCTGCATAATTGTCTCAATCTTCACAATTTTAACCTCTAGAGCACGAAAAATTCTTCCCATTACACCAAAGTTTGTACAAAATTCAAAACCAAGATGGCGAGTCTCCTGTCTGCGCAGGCGCAGGTCCAGTTTCCCATTTTCGATAACAAACTTCTTTTAAAAATACAATATAGGGCATCTATTTACCTATAAATTACCGTATTTCCGAAAAATATACAGTATTTTCCATACTGCGGCCAGGCGGAGGTTGTTGCAAAACGACTCAAATTGCTGATTTAGTAACGGTGGAGGACCTGGGTACATATAGGATCTGGCATCCACACGGCAACATATTACACAAGATTTAATCACCCTTTTTACATTTTGCCATCCTTGTGAAATCCAGAAAGTTTCCCTAATACAATTTAAGGTATCTTGTACCCCACCATGCATTACATTTTTATGGGCATTTAGAACAATCAAATTTGTTAGATGATGAGTTTTGTGCAGTAAGATAGGGTGTTTAGCATAATCACCCAATTCAGCATTTTGTAACCTACCTCTGCACCCAATTACATTGTTCTCTAAATACAGCCCCAATTTCTCTATTATGGAACCTTTCAAATTTTCTTTCCATCATCAATTTAATCTCATTTCCATAGATTTCCTCCTGTACCCTCTGTATCCAACATTCAAGAGGATGTGAAAACTTAAATGAAATATTCATCTTGTTTAGAAATTTAAACACCAACTTAGTTATATTGATTAGTTTGGGTAAAGAAGAATACCTATTTATATCAATGGCTAAGGAAGGACAAACAATTGGAGCGGTGGTCACAGTAATTTCAACAGGAGCAATATACGCCTTTTGTACAGGCCAATTAGCTTTATTTACCAACCAACTCAGTCATTTAAGCCATGATACAGCATTTACAAATTTAGCATAAGGTAAACCTCTAGACAGGTAATCGGTTGGATTCTCCTCACCTGGTATATGATTAAAGGTTAACATATGCTGACCCAAACTATTATACTTCTCTTGCATCTGATTAATTTCAGCAACTCTGTTTTGTACGTACACAATTTTGCTGTTTCCATTACGAATCCATTGTAAGGATACCTCATTATCAGACCAAATTACAGTGTCGCTAATATTTATCTCCTGCAACTTATTTCTTATATAATTAGCTAATTTGACACCTACATAAATGGCTGTTAATTCCAACTGAGGTAAAGTACGTGATTTAACTGGAGACACTTTAGCCTTAGACATAACAAGAGAAATAACACTATTACATTGAAGGTAAGCAACTGCTCCATATGCCAATTTTGAAGCATCACAAAAAATGTGGAGTACATTTTTCCTATTTGGATTGGCCACCTGGCGTGGGAACTCCAACATTGGAATTTTCTCATAATCACCAATTAATTCATCCCACCTGTTAATGAATTCCTCAGGTAGAATTTCATCCCAAGCACATTTAAGTTTCCATGCTTCCTGAATTAATAATTTCCCTCTTACAGTAAGGGGTGACACTAAACCTAGTGGATCAAAACATTTAAAAACTTCAGCATGTAAAACTCTCTTAGTTAATTTATTGGGCATACTGTAATTATTAGGTTTTAACATTAACAAATCTCTTTCAGTATCCCAAGTTAAACCCAATACATTACTACATTTTGGCACTTCATCTCCAGGGTAATCTTTACTTATTTTGTCCTTTAATTTGGACGAATTACTATTCCATTCCCTCAGAGGCATATTTGCACTTTGCATTATTTTATTAGCCTCTCCATAAGTCATTAACAGTTCCTCTTCAGTTGACGTCACACCCAGGAAATTGTCCACATAAAATTGTTTGCTCATTACTTTACTCAGTGGACTTTCCATACGTTTAAGGTGTGCATTTATCGTCGCTTGAAGTAGGAACAGACTGGATGTAGCACCAAATAATACGCTCCTAAAGCGAAAGGTTTTCAGAGGCCTAAGTGGGTCACTAGGATTCTCAGGCCATAGAAAGCGGGTACAATCCCGGTCAGCCTCTTGTAAACCCACTCTTAGGAAAGCTTTACTTATGTCAGCCATAAAGGCATAGTGCTTCACTCTGAAATTTAATAATATATCTCCTAATTTTTCCGTCAACGTCGGACCTGTCATCAAACAGTCATTTAAACTAGGTACATTTTTGTTACTCCTGGCACTACAATTAAACACAATCCTCAAAGGAGTGGTCTTAGAATCCTTCTTCACTCTGTGATGGGGCAAATAGTGACCATAAATTTTGGCTTGCTCAGGAGGTACCTCTTCTATAAATTTATTAATTAATTGTTCAGCAATTATATCATTATAGGCAGTTAACAATTCTGGTGTCTTACTCAGTTCGCGGAGCTGAGCCTTTAATTGTCCATATGCCATTCTGTAATTAGTGGGCAATTCTGGATGGTTCAGTCTCCACGGAAGTCATACCCAGTATTGTCCAGATTCAAATTTTACATCTCTCAGGTATTGTTCTTGAGTAAAAGAATCGTCTGGACTTTCTTCATTTACATTTATTCCAATTCTGTCTAATTCCCACAATTTATGCACTGGTTCAACACCATCCTCTATGAAAGAATTATACTGGGGTACGACTTCATGAGTAAGACACACAGTTATGATATTTGTAGTTTCCTCTAGTCATGAATTATTATTACGAGGAATCCTACCATACATTACATGGCCTCCTGCAGTCTTCAAAAGGGTGACACCACATTTCTTTACCATACTCTTTACAAAGGAGGCATAATAGTCACTACCTATCAAAATATTTATTGGGCCTACATAATCATCACTTACACCAGAAGGTGCTAAATTTACATTATGTGAAAGTCTTTCTGTAGCTTTACTAAGCCCTACTGTAGTTATTTTCTCTGGAAGTCTATCTACAATTACTGCATTAACACGTTTTTTCTCATTGCCCAACCTGACAGTTACATCAACAGTGTCATACAATTGAGCCCTTTTATCCGAGAGAAAACCAGATAATTTTAAAGTTGTGGGATCTTCCGTCTATACTTTCATACCATCAAGACATTTACGTTTTATGAAAGTACGTTGGGATCCCTGGTCTAATAATGCAATTACAATTTTTGATTTATGCCTTTTATCATCAATTTTTACCTGTAACACAGGTAAGGCTACTTCAGCAAAACCATCATTATTAACATTAGCAGCAATTTTTACATTAGCCACTGTTGTGTTAGGATTGTCAACATTATCATTATTATTAACATTATCATATAGACCTTTACACATGACTATATGGTGTCTTCCTTTGTGACATTGATAACAGAAGTTTAATTTGGCATAACAATCCTTTACATTGTGATTACCTAAACATCTGATACATCTGTCAAGTTCCTCCAATCTTTCAACTTTATCATTCCATGAATTGTATGCATTGCAATTCTGAGATAAATGAGTACCCTTGCAGAAAAGACAATCTCTCTTTTCTCTGACTGGTTTCTTATTAACTGGGCTACTCTTAGGAGGGTACTTATTCTTCTTATCTAGTGGAGAATCATTATTTCTGATTCTTGCTACTTGATATGCACCTATGTAACTCTTTTTAGGGAATGAATTTTGATTATTACTACTGGGATAATTTCTCCCTTTGTGAAACTTGACAGATACCTCAGAGTTATTATGTGTTGCATCTTTAAAATGAGTTAGTTGGCTGGTCTGCAACTGAACAATTAATTCTTGTAGACCTAATCTTATTTCCTCCAGACCAAAATAACCCTTGTGATATTTGTTGGAGAGCCATTCAAGTGTTTTACAGCTTAATTTATTCTGTACCATGGCACTCAATAACCAGTCTGATTCCCTCAGATTATATTTATTACTTAAAGTTTTGAGAGTGCTCTCCAGTTTAACTCCAAACTGCTGTAAACCTTTGTAAGTGTGATCTGGAGATTTTAAATTTACAATGATATTCACTAGATCCAACCTACTTTGTTCTATATTACCAAAAGTGACCTTCAACAAGTCAACTGCTTCCTTGTAAGAGTCATCTACATTGGGAAAGGCTTGTATCAGTATGTGAGCATCTCCTCTTACCTGTCCTTTGAGGTAAAATAATTTAGTTACACAGGCTAGGTCACTCCTGTCATGCACAGCTGCTTTAAAAATTGACCAAAATTCCTCCCAATTTTCTCCAGGATTAAACACAGGCAAACACAATTCTGGGAGTTTTGGCAAAGACATATTATTTGTTGGAGCAGACTGACCAACTGCCTGGTTTATACATTTTAATTTATTCAAGGTCTGACTTTTACAAGAAAGAATCTTTTCCTCTAATTCATAATACTGATTAATCACGAGATCTATTTCAGTCTCATCTACACAGTTTACTAATAAATCTCCTTCATATTTGTTGTAATATAATTTGTATGAATCATATCTATTCCCTAAAGCATCTAAATACAATTTTAAATCATCAGTATTCACAGTTTCTTGATTCATTAGTTCCAAGCACTTATTATATGCCTTGGTTACATGACCTTTTCTAGCCTGTATTGATGCTTTCTTTGCTCTATATTCCATGTTTTCCTTCTACATCAATTTCCTCATTTTCAGCCATGATGCAATGTATTAAATTCAACTCAATTAATAACACTGATTACAACTTACAACACTGATACAACTTAAATTTGAATAAATCCTAGCTACTTGAGCTTAGCAATTACATGTATAATATAAATTTTAAATGTACATTAATACAAACTTGGCTCATCAAAATTAATATTACACAAATTAATAAATCCTTGCCAGAATTTGGCATAGCAAAATTAATATACACATTAATATAATTAGTTACACTTGGCTTATCAATTACACATACATTGATATAAATCTTGGCCAGAATTGGCTTATCAAAATTAACATTATACAAATACATTAATATAAATCCTAGCCAGTTTGGCTTTGCAAAATTAATATACATTAATATAATTAGCTACACTTGGCTTGTCAATTACACATACACTTATACACATTAATATAATCTTTAGGCACATTTGACTTATCTTATCAAAATTAATATTGTAATTATTATAATCCACTGCACATTAAGTAAATTTGTGAACTTAACATCCACCTCCTTCTGTCATTTCACATATAATTATTAAGTAATTAACTAATTAATGACTTCACTAATTACTTCCCGTTCAAGAAGGACCAACGGGCAAATTAAATGTGGAAAATTGCATTTATCTGAATGTAACTAATTATGTACATAACAGTAAATGATAACAAAGATAATTATTATTTATCAATGTTACATAGACAAGTAGGAATTTGGGACACCTAGGTCGCAAAAAAGTCCCCCTTCGATACCTACCACTGTCATAACCACAAGTTGCTCTGGACCTATTAATTAAATGAAATATACATACACCAGGAATACTGGTAAATATATAAATTTGTGGACTGTATATTAAAAATAATAAATGGTTATATATATACACAATTACATAACAGAAGGAAAATATATCTTAATATCACTCACCAATTTGACTGGAGATTAATGTGTATCATACTCAGAAAACCTCACTCTAACTAAATCTATGAAAATGATGCTGGCCAGAATTACACACAAATCTAGAGAGCTTATCTGAGGTTCCTGGAGCTGTCTTGTCCAGTCGTCTGATATCTCAAGTTATGCAGGAATGCATGTCAAACAATTTCGCCTCCTATTTGAGAGGTGTCAACACAATTTTAACCTCTAGAGCACGAAAAATTCTTCCCATTACACCAACGTTTGTACAAAATTCAAAACCAAGATGGCGAGTCTCCTGTCTGCTCAGGCGCAGGTCCAGTTTCCCATTTTCGATAACATACTTCTTTTAAAAATACAATATAGGGCATCTATTTACCTATAAATTACCGTATTTCCGGAAAATATACAGTATTTTCCACATCCGTAGTCAAACATGCATTTTCATTGACTTGTGTACCCAAATCCAACCTACCCTTACCTAAAACAATCCACCCTAATTTAAAACTAATGTCTCGTTCGCTGCGCAAACGTGTATACCGTTTTTCATGAGCGCTAAACCCGTAGGAGCCATACATCGTCTAGGGAAGGGGAGGCACCTAGGTTCGATCCAAGGAAGGGTTGAAAGTTAAAATTCCTTGGATCAAGAGCTTCACATGGTAAGTGGTGTATCAATCAAGGATATGGGGGTTTATCAAGTAGTGTATTTAATTAAGCTTTCAAAGTTCACATCTATTATTATTACCACGTTCGTGAGGAAACACTAAACCTGTATGAGTTATACTGGGCTTGTGGGGAATGGGAGTCATTCGCGTTCGATCCAAGAGATTGGCAGGTCCAATTCCTTAGATCAAGAGCCCCTGATTGGCAGTAAGGAACCTCCCTGAGGGTCATGGTTCACAACTAACCAACAAATTAGAAATAAAAACTAGATAACGTTTCTGCCCGTCTTGAACTAGTAGTATCAAGCCGCGAGTAGATTTTCATTAAATTCATTGGGAAGCTGTAAACTCGCAGGGGAGTCATACAGCGCCTAAGATTGGGTGGCAATCAGATATGATCCTAGGAAGGGGAAGGTAGCTCCAGTTTCTTGGATTAAGAGCCCTTAACCAAAATCAAAGTGCAGCCTTTGAAGGGGTCGTGAGGGACTAAGTTGTGAATTGTTCCAACCACTGTAGTGAATTCTCCATTGTTCTGGGTGACTGAGGCTTGACAGACAACCTTCACACACAACTGAAGTCTTTCTCATCAATGATAAAATAACACACATTCGTATTGTTCATCAATAGCTTTATTAAAATAAAATATCCATCACAATATATTGTAAGTTGTGTTGAAAAATCTGTAACGAGCAAATGCAAACAATTCAAATGTGGTAGGGATTCGAAGCCTCCTCATTGTAGCAATCTCAGGACGGCTAGGCTGCGGGTTCGAATCCCAAGGACTCCATTTGGAATACAATAAGTTACACATAGCCACGGCACAAATGAGGAGAGTGATGGACACTAAATACATCTGGCTTACCATTAATCATAGTGGGTTGTCGCTTCAACAAATCTCAATAGGAAATGCCATATTACATGTGGGTGCAATATACACATTACAGTGAAGGAAATTTGATTTATTTTTTTTTTTTACAAAGCTTAGTCCTCACACTGTAACATTTTTCATGGCTGGCTGGCAAAATTATGCATGAAGCTAAACGTAAAAAATTGTACATGCTGAATTTTCTCTTTTATAAAGCTAAAAATATGACATGCAAAATATAAAATATTTCATGACTCATTTATATTCATTACCATGTTGGTTAAAAAAAAAGCTTAGTTTTATAATCAATATCAAAGTAGTGAGAATTCTAAGTATCACAGCCTAATATGGTTACATACTATGAGTATTATGATGTAAACTACATACCAGTACAAGACACGATCTTTTGTAATCAGTTCCTCACTATTAACAGTATGATATATCAGTTTGTCTCTAACACAGCCATCTTCACAGCCACAAACAGTTCTCACTTGACACTAACGGTATACATAATGTCTTGACTGAGCAGATTCTTCAGTACGGCGGCGCGACAGTTCCTCAGAACGATCGCTAATCGGCATTAAATTAACTGTCTTGGAGCAGATATTTTCTCAAAAGGTCAAATTTGTATTGCTAAGGAAAGAGTATAATTGAGGAGAGGTGAGGAGAAGAACGCTATTTGGGCAGAGCAAGCCGCCGAGGATACTTTAATTAAGAGTAGCAGCAGTGGTAACCAGACGCTCCTCCCACTACAGCAGTAATAACAGCAACGGTAGCCGGTCATTCACCTTGCTATAGCAGTAGAAGTCGTAGCCGGCCACTGTTCCGCCGCAGTAGCAACAGCAACAGTAGTTGGCCACTCATCCCGCCACAGTAGCAGCAGTAACCGGCCACTCCTCTCGCCATTGTAGAGAGAAGGCACTAAAGAGGAAGCACGAACACCTAAATACACTAACATCTGTCGACATACTTGGCAGGAAGATCATGCATGGCTTCATGAACATTAAATGAGCATGAGCTCCATGTGCTAAATTTTTATACAATTGCTAGTGTGGGTTCGAATGATGTAACTAAAGCTGTTTTTATATTTACTTCAGTAACATGTGGCTAGGATTGACAATCTTTGGTGCCTTGTGAGAATCACATACAAATGTCGGAATTTACTAATATATTATGTATTAGTATCCAGTTTCTGCTAGCAATGAATATAAATAATCTGTTAAATAAATGAGCAAATGCTATTGCGGTGATATCTTTGATCTAATACCCGACTAGACGTAGACTGGCAATCAATAGTTTTTTTTTAGATTATGATAAACATATCAGTGGCGGCTGGAAGATCCAAGTTTTCAGGTTTGTCTTATTGTCACACCAACCATTATTCAAATGTCAATGCACTGTCTTTAAAACAAGGGCAGCATAAAGTTTGTGATAACATCAATTTGACTTATACATAATATCATTATATACATCCAAATTGACAATGACGTCATACATAGAAAACATTTACAACGGTGGTTGAATGTAAAAAGTTGACAGAAAATATATATATTTACAGTGAACTGATGGTATTTGGTTTTTAATTTAAAATTTTCACAAGCAAAGGGAGGGAAATTTAATCGTTGTGCATGAGAACATTCATATGAGGTAGTCGGGTGAAAAGATTACAAACATCATAAATATAAAGTTGGCTGGAGACATCCTTTGTTGGGCATACTGCTGTTGGCCTTAGTCGTTAAATCCTAAAAAGAAGCCTTCCTGTGGTCGATTTGGTGAGGTCGTGCACGCAGTGACATCACCAACTTAGGGAAATTGATCGCCATCTACGATCGTCGAATGCTGCAGTCACCGATATCGTCTTTTGAGTGTCATCTAGCTTGACAATTGTGAACTAAGAGCGCCGACCACTTGAAGTCGACGAATATAGGCCCTTTACATATTTATCTTATAAACTTATTAGTTATGTTCAGGTCTTCGACTAGCTGAGATCGTGGATGGTGAGTGTCTTTTCTTCAGTGACATTATTCTTGAAGTGGGTGTGAGGCATGTCCTTACAGCGATTGACCAGATACTTGACTGTCCAGAAGGTGACCGTCATGAGCTTGGAGAGAATGGTCACAACTAAGCCAAAGACACCTGAGACGAAGGCGGTAAGGTCGTGAAGAAGCGTGGCCATCATATTACCCAGGCCCAGATTGGCTCCTTCGACCACTAGGCCCACTACCCGCTGCCCGAACGATGCCACCATATTCCAACCTTGTGTCCATAGCCAGTCATTTTTAACCAGAATGGTCTTGATGGTAGTGACGATGATGGTGACAACGATCTTGAGCACCGTCAGCACCACCAGCAGCAGCGTCCACAGCACTGTCGTTAGGTTCATCCTTGTCACGTCCTCAACACCCCCTCAAGCAATATCTTCTGAAATATCTTGTTACACAAAACTTACTACCTCGCTTGTCCTCATAATAACAATATTTTGAATTTTTCAATATTTATAAGCCACATGGGAAATTTACTTCAGTTTGTTAACAGCACTTGCCTTTTTAATGTTTCATTATCCTCTTAACTTACTGTATTTTTCTTTTACATGCTTTATCACATTTTTAATATTTCGATACACACTGTTTCTTTTGCTAAAAGATTCTCACTATGTTCCTTCAATTCCCACTATTAAAATTTTTCACCTGCAGGTTTACATCTGGAAAAAACATTATCTTAATGAGAGGTAGGAACCCACATGCTGACAGGAACAATAAATTGTCTGTATATTTCAACCTCCAAGTATGGTCTTCATCAGCAGATACAATATAACCTATTACTTAAGCCTGGGCTCTGATAAACCACTAGGGATATAGCCAACATTCCTCAACTCGCCAGTATGGACTCCTTGCTACTTTCAGGTAAATACGCCTCCCTTCCCCATTCTCTTTGATTTCCGTTTTCTATGACCGGCCTCAGCTAGACTTCACCCGATTAATTTTCAGGTAAGAATCGACAACCTGCTATCAACATTCCTCCTTATTTGCTCTCCTCTTTTGATATGTTTGACATTTTGACTCTACGAAGGTGGAATAGCTTCTCAGTGCACCACACCCAAAGGTGCGCTGATTGCTCAGCAAGGAAACGTCCTTAATATACCAATGGGCATCAGTAAAAGCCCTTCCCAGGGTCATATGCAAGAAACAATCACCTCCGCCTCCGTTTCATATTTGAAATTTTATTAATAGGGCGAAAGTGTTTTGTGTGTTTATTCCCAAATATCACCAGCATCCTTCAACAGTGAGGATAAATATTCCATCCCCATCCGGCCCTAGTCATGGAGGATGTACGGTGTTCGGCAGGTGGCAGTACGATTGTCTCAGTGGACAAGATTAAAACTACGCTGGAAGCCTAAGTTGTATTTCAAAATCATGGAGAAGCGCTAAACCCGTAAGTCATATAGCGTCCGGGAAACGAAAGGTAACCAGGTCTGATTCAAGGAAGGGATGGGTAGCTCCAAATGCCATTAACAAATATAGACACCCTCTTGAATAGTGAAAGCCTTACATATTTCTTCGCCATGCTTGTGTGGATCAATCGGACTACCCCTCCCCCCCCCCCCACCGCCACCAAAAAAAAAGTCCACTCTGATTTTGAAAAGGGTTCAGTTCTTTTTATCATTTCTATCAGTTACTGCTGGAGATTTAAAATTCGTTTCCAGGTCCAATGACAGACAGTACGAACTTATTTTTGGCCCCACGAGCCTTCCTCTTCTGTTTCTGAAGGTCAACGCTCGCAAATTTCCCTAGAGCAACGCAAGCCCTGTTCTTAAGTAATTGGGCAGCTCCAGGGCCTTACCTTCCAGCGTATTTCCACTGAGGGTGAGTTTTCTGTCTCACCGTCTCTCTCCCTTCTCTCACTTTCTTCAAATGGAGAGTTGCAGGTATTCTTTAATTTACAGAATGAAGCCAGCTCTGAGACTTGATTGGTGCTGCATGGTACAATTAAGGTACCTTGAAGGCCAGTATCTCAGCCAACAATCCTGCTGGATACTGCTTGCTACATGCACCAAAGATGTTCTATGTTGCCTAGAATTAAGCTGGATCCTGTTGCTGGAGA